>NW_027445201.1:0-83072 GCF_048569485.1 Anomaloglossus baeobatrachus | reverse complement strand
ATTTCGTATTTGTTTTTTTATATTTATTATGAAGTTAAGAGTATTGCGTCACAGTATACTGCAATGCACCCTTTCCCGTCCGTTTTTTTCTAACAGAGGCGGTCCTTTGACGTCAGCAAATGTATATATGTGTTGTCCATTCCTGTTGCAATAGATTTGATGTTACAGTATCTTATGCCTGACGGTCCTGAGGAAGGGAGCTGAGCCTCCAGAAACGCGTAGACCTGTGCTAACTAAAGATTCATTAATCGGACTACTTGAACCAGTGATCATTTGGCGCTGCTTATGAAAACCCTTTTTCTACCACTGTTTTCTGTTACGTGACAAGAGTCGTCGATTCTCATTTGGTTTACAGTTTTTCTCCAATATTTGGTACTCTGGATGGGTCACGGCCCAGAGGAAAGGAAATACAGTGCCTTGCGAAAGTATTTGTCCCCCTTTCATTTTTCAACCTTTTCCCACATTTCAGGCTTCAAATATAAAGATAAAAAAAATTAAATTTTATGGTGAAGAATCAACAACAAATGGGACACAATTGTGAAGTTGAACGAAATTTATTGCTTATTTTAAACTTTTATAAAAAATAATAATAAACTGAAAATTTGGGTGTGCAATATTATTCGGCCCCTTTAAGTTAATACTTTGTAGCGCCACCTTTTGCTGCAATTACAGCTGCAAGTCACTTGGGGTATTATCTATCAGTGTTGCACATCGAGAGACTGAAATTCTTGCCAATTCTTCCTTTGCAAATATGTCGAGCTGAGTGAGGTTAGATGGACAGCGTTTGTGAACAGCAGTTTTCAGCTCTTTCCACAGATTCTCGACTGGATTCAAGTCTGGACTTTGACTTGGCTATTCTAACACCTGGATACGTTTATTTGTGAACCATTACATTGTAGATTTTGCTTTATATTTGGGATCCTTGTCTTGTTGGAAGACAAATCTCCGTCCCAGTCTCAGGTCTTTTGCAGACTCAAACAGGTTTTCTTCAAGAATGGTCCTGTATTTGGCTCCATCCATCTTCCCATCAATTTTAACCATCTTGCCTATCCCTGCTGAAGAAAAGCAGGCCCACACCATGATGTTGCCACCCCCATGTTTGACAGTGGGGATGGTGTGTTCAGGGTGATGAGCTGGGTTGCTTTTACGCCAAACATATCGTCTGGCATTGTGCCCAAAAAGTTCGATTTTGGTTTCATCTGACCAGAGCACCTTCTTCCACAAGTTTAGTGTGTCTCTCAGGAGTCTTGTGGCAAACTTTAAATGCCACTTTTTATGGATATCTTTGAGAAATGGCTTTCTTCTTTCCATAAAGGCCAGATTAGTGCAGTGTACAACTGATTGTTGTCCTATGGACAGACTCTCCCACCTCAGCTGTAGATCTCTGCAGTTCATCCAGAGTGATCATGGGTCTCTTGGCTGCATCTCTGATCAGTCTTCTCCTTATTTGAGATGACATTTTTGAGGGCCGGCCGGGTCTTGGTAGATTTGCAGTGGTATGATATTCCTTCCATGTCAATATGATCGCTTGCACAGTGCTTCTTGGGATGTTTAAAGTTGTGGAGATCTTTTTGTAACCAAATCTGGCTTTAAACTTCTCCACAACAGTATCACGGACCTGCCTGTTGTGTTCCTTGGTTTTCATGATGCTTTCTGTGCTTTAAACAAAACACTGAGACTATCACAGAGCAGGTGCATTTATACGGAGACTAAATTACACACAGGTGGATTATATTTATCATCATCAGTCATTTAGGACAACATTGGATCATTCAGAGATCTTCAATGAACTTCTGGAGTGAGTTTGCTGCACTGAAAGTAAAGGGGCTGAATAATATTGCGTACCCCAATTTTCAGTTTATTATTTTTTACAAAAGTTTAAAATCAGCAATAAATTTCATTCAACTTCACAATTGTGTCCCACTTGTTTTTGATTCTTCACCATAAAATTATTTTTTTTTTTATCTTTATGTTTGAACCATGAAATGTGGGAAAAGGTTGAAAAATTCAAGGGGGCCTGTAAGTACCGGAATAAGAAGTGAACGCAAGTAGATTGGTGCAATCATACTATGCATCTGATCTGAACAAGACCAATCCTGAAAGTCCAGAGGCCCCTCGTAGAAGTGGGGGGCACTGTCATGGGTGTTCCTGGGGCTGGAAGGTCCCAACGCATTATTATCTGCAGGAATGCAGCTTGTGTTTGAGTGTATCTACTTTCTTATGGAGCTCACACCAAACCTCCTCTCCCGAGGAAGTCCACAAATAACGAAACACGTGTCGGGAATGGAGGCAAGGCACTGTAAGTACCGGAATAAGAAGTGAACGCAAGTAGATTGGTGCATTCATTCTATGCATCTGATCTGAACAAGATCAATCCTGAAAGTCCAGAGGCCCCTCGTAGAAGTGGGGGGCACTGTCATGGGTGTGTCCCATTATGTCGAGACCTCTGTTGAGTCTGGGACTAGAAGGTCCCAACGCATTATTATCCGCAGGACTGTAGCTTGTGTTTGAGTGAATCTACTTTCTTATGGTGCTCACACCAAACCCCCCCCGAAGAAGTCCACAAACGACGAAAACACGTGTCGGGAACGGAGGCCTACAAATTTAATAGCCTTCATAGTAGGTAATTGTGCAGCCATTTGAAATCTTACGTTTTATATTCAGTATCATAGTTATTCATATACAGGCAAACTATATTGTTTCTTACTATTTCTGAAAGATATGGCACTAGGTACTTTAAAGCAGTATTCACTAGTTCATTGTTTATATAATGTGTAAATCGTAAAACATCAGGCACATAGTACTGGGCACTTTAATTTCATACAGTATTGGATTTTTGCAAATTTATTATATTTAATATCTGATATACTATTTATTACATTGCATTTTTCTGAATATTCAATATCCGGTGTATTATTTGTAATACTGTATTTTTGAATAACATGAATATATTATATATTTATAATGTCATAATTCAAAATCTGCACTTTAATTCATATTTTTCTAATTGTTTAATTATTTTTACTGAATATCCTGCTTGGCCCCATATTTTTGATCATTTTTTTGTATAGCCTCTGTGGGGATTAACTCTGTTTAAATATTTGCACATATACCCTGGTTATTTAAAATTGGTTTTAAATCTTTTTAAATGAAATACAGTGGAACCTTGGATTATGAGCATAATTGGTTCCGGGAGTGTGCTCTTAAACCAAGTTACTCTTATAGCAAAGCAAATTTTCCCATAGGAAATAATTGAAACGCAGACAATTCGTTCCACAACCCAAACATATTTAGTGTATTTATACAAACTTATTACAGGAATACAACATAATGTAATGTATTCATATAAAATTATTACAGTACATTAATACAAAATACTGTAAAATGCAGTAGAAAACATATAAAACTGCACATCAGCTTACAATAGAAGTGTTGGAGTGCAGGAGGTACAAAACAAGCAATGTGCTGTACTGGTTATCAGAAAGAAAGTACAATACTGTATCCACAAATGCAAATTGATAAGGCACACTATATAGTATATACTGTACTGTATACAGAATACAGTACAAAGGTCGGAACCGGAAGTGTGCATGGTGAGTATTTGCTCTTCTTGCAAAGCATTGCTCTTAAACCAAGTTACAAATTCTTAAAAAGCTTTGCTTGTCTTGCAAAACGCTCTCACCAAGTTACTCTTGATCCAAGGTTCCACTCTATATATATTTTTATACAGTATCATTGTTTTCTTCGAGCCACCATTGACCCTTTGGAATGGGGATTCGCCTTCCACCATTCCACAGGAGTATGTTTGATAATATTTTCTTATGGTGCTGTAGAGCTTAAGGACTATTTCCTTTCTAGCTATCTTTTGTATCCTTAATCTCAGGTGCAGCTTTGTGACCACTCCCTAAAAAGTCACGTGTCCTACCACCTGACACCACTTATAGAATAGCATTCTTATACAGTCCACTTTGGAAGAAGCGGAAAAGTCGTGACAATTACAGCTGTGGTGTTTAGCTGCATTGGAGGAGCTTGGAGTGTTTTCCTTTTTAAGGCTATGTGTTCACGTTTCGTTGTGTCCCTGCAGAAATGTCTGCAGCGATTGAAACAGCACATGTGCGCTTCAAATCGCGGCAGAAACACTGCGTAATGAATGCAGTGAAAAGCTGATTTCATGCGCTCTGGATGCAGCCCCCACCATAGACAGAGCGGGACCTGCATCCAAAGCGCATGGAATTAGTGACATGTTGCTTTTTAGAATGCAGCAATTTGGTAGCATGCAAATCGCTGTGTTCTAAAACGCAACGTGCGCATGGATTATGCACAATCTTCATAGATTGTGCTGGGGACGCATGCAGTTACGCTGCAGTGCAATACGCAGCGTAACTGCATGCAATACGCACACGTGGGCACAGAGCCTAAGTCTATTTTTCCTCTCGGTCTCCCTTTCCTTGTATTATTGCAGAGGTGAGACTAATGCTGTTGCCAGCCTTCTCACTAGCCAGGGTGAGTTTAGGGCAAGTGAGTGCTCAGGCACATGACAGCAACAGGGGGAGGAAGAAACCTGTATAGGGCATTAGAAAGTGTAGTGTATCGACATAGGTGAGTGGCAGGAGGTATCCCCAATCTCTTATCGCCAGGGCCTTCCTTCTATACCACACCCATTTTTACCGCTGTATTTTGCAGCACAATGAGCATCTATATCCTCTGGCATTACACAGCCCTTCAGAATTTTACGAGACCCCTAACTTTCAAAATATCTTTGCCCCTGGAGATCCCAGGCAGAATATATTGTGGTCATGTTTCCCACCACCATTTTACCATTCTATAGATAGTGTGACGTTGCACACAGTTCACACACGGCATCATCAAGGGGTTACTCACTCGCTTTGCTGGTCTCCAAAATAGCACACAGGAGCACGGTTGTATTTAAAAAAAAAAACAAAAACATCCAGGTTGCTTTATTCACACATCAAAAAGCATTCCACAGGTACAGGAAACAAAAAGCAGTTCAGTGCAGGAAAGCAACATTCATATTTCCCAATATGGCACTTCTGGGTCAGACCTGTAATGCTGCCACCAGGGGGAGCCAGAGCTCTGCAGCAGACGACACTACACAGAGCAATGAGAACCAGGAAGGAAATGCACAGCATTCTCATGCACTACCTAATCAGCACAGCTGAGAGGCAGAACTGCAGGGTTTGTGAGGAATAGTCAGACAGGCTGGGTCAAACACCGTACGGGCAGAAGCAGGACCAGAGGAGCAAGCAGAAGCGAAGTCAAAGTCAGGCTAAGGTCAGTACCGGAGGAAGCAACCGAGTGGGGAATAGGAGGGGGGACACAGGACAGGAGGGACGACCAGGGGACAGAACACAGACAAGGGCACGGGGGCACAGGAACAGACAGATCAGGATATCACTCACAGGACCAGCAATCACAGGCAAAGCAGAGCTAAGCTTATAGCCGGCGCTGGTTCACTGGAAGTGTCAGCTTTTAAGGCATCCAGGGGCCGGAAGGGAGGCCCGAGAGAAGGCTCTGCCCCCTAGCCATGTGGATAGGGAGGCGAATCATGACAAGACCAGTATCAAGGCTTCTCACAAGAGGTTCCCACTGACCCCCAGTCAGCTGTAGTGAACCCCCCCCCCCTCTCTCTCTCGGGGCGTTTCCTTCAGAGAGGCTTCAATACCTCTGTTGGCAGATGAGCAGCTTCTCCACACTGGCTGCTGCTCAGACACTCTCTCTGCCATGTGCCAAATATTAGGCTCCATTTTAGAAGTCAGCAGTGACACCTCCAACACACCCATGGGCGGGGTATGTGGATGGCCAGACCCACCCATCTCTCCAGCCATCCATGATACTGGGCTGTATGAACATCATACTAAGAACCTGTGGCACTACAGGTACCAGCATGGAGTTCCAGAATAACACCACTTCCGTGGTACATACTGACCAATCATATTCAGGCCAGTCACCTTGTCACAATAGAAAAAATGATATATGTATTGTCACTTATGTGCCCAATATTCATTTGAAAGTCACAGGCAGGGCCTCACAAATATGAAAAAATATGCATGTTCTTCCTCTCGTGATAACAATTTTGAAAATGTACCTCCCATAATTTTTTTATACAAACCCCAATATTCATCACTGACTACCAATTCCCAAGTCTCTAGCAGGATCAGCGAAAGCATACGCCATTGGGAAGGCAGTTCTCCTCCTCTGTGTAAACTAATCTGAATAACATAGAAAAAAATGAACATTGGGCAAATGCACTTAGAAGATCCAATATTCTTTATTTAAGATTCATTAAAACATACTCTGTAAGTGTGAACACATCATCTCTGTATCTCAGACTAGTGGCCTCTTTCTTAGCACATTTCTATGCGATAATTACCTGTCCACACCAAGGGGCTCTAGCTGAACAGAGGCGGGATGTTAGATTGCAAGCTTGCTTTCTTCCTTTTAATTAGTTTCTTTCTTCCCAGCTATACTTATGTTCAGTGTTCGGATGGATATGTCCTCTCTAGAGATCAGAAAGATGTCATGAATTTTACAATTTCTCTGACAACTTGTATTCTAAGAGTACAATAAAAGTCAAATTTTGTTGTTCTTGACATAAAATTATTAAAAAAGATAATGAAAAACAATTACAATTATAGTATATCACAAAAGTGAGTACACACCTCACAATTTTGTAAATATTCTATTATATGTTTTCATATGACAACACTGAAGATATGACACTTTCATACAACGTAAAGTAGTCAGTGTCCAACTTATATAACCGTGTACATTTAGTGTGTTCTCTAAATAACTCAACACACAGTGAATGTCAAAACTACTGGCAACAAAAGTGAGTACAGTCCTAATTGAAAATCGACAACACAGAGCTGGTGGATATTAGAGACTATGGGCTCCTCCACCTTTCATTTGAGAATGCCCCACAGATACGTAATCCCTTTGCGACAGCCATACGGATTAAAACGGCGGTAGAAAAAGATACTTATTCTGATCTGCCGTTTTAAAATGGCGGTTAGAAAAAAGTAAATAGCGCCCCCAGTGTCAGAAAATCTCTGGGGTTTCAGCATAGCTGAGAGCCAGTAGCTCACGATTCTGGCCGTTTTTCCGTTCCCCGGTCACGTGATCATCGGTACACACCGTTTAACCATGATGACATGACAGTAAATGGTGGCGCTGGTGAAAAATGATGTCCCACCTGGCATGATAAAACATGTCAGATGGGAGCTAAATCTCCCCCGTTCCCTCGGTGTCGCCAAAGTACCCTCCTCACCCTCTCTCGATAATCAAAGATGGCGGCGTGCACAACCAGTGCGCCTGCCGCAGTCATCCTCCTCGTTTGATTTCTGTTGCATGTGCCATGACAGATGCAACAGAAAACTCCTCCCCATGTCCAGTTAGGTTACCCCTATAACTCCCCCCGGTGTCCCCGGTAACTTGTGCAACTGCAATCCACTGATATCCCTCCTTCTCAAAAGATGCTGGCCGCATGCGCAGAGCGGTTGTCACCCTTCTTCCTGCGTTCAATGATGAACAGTGGACCCGGGGAGAGTGGGTGCAGTACCCACACTCCTCACATGGAGGGTCTGCACCTCCAGAAAATGGGGGATACGTTCCCTGAGCGTGCCCTCCATATTTTGGAATGAGGTTACTGCAGGTCACTCTGCCCTTGGTTGGACTGGGGCAGTGTGAGTGAAGTATTCTCAGCTCACTGCAGCCACACTCCTCACATGGAGGGTCTGCACTTCTAGAATATGGGGGATACGTTCACTCAGCGTGCGCCCCATATTCCTGTAGGTCCAGAATCGTCGTGGGACCCCTAAAATGGATTACGGCGCACTGGATTTTTTTTTCTTTTCAATAAATTGGTGAAAGAGGGAATATGTTGGGGAGCGTTTGTCAATTTTTTTTGTCGTTTACTTTTTTTTATTTTATTACTGACAGTTATTGATGTCAGGTATTTGATAGATGCCGTGACATCACTAACCACTGGGCTTGATGCCAGGTGACATTACAGTTGGTATCAACCCCATTTATTACACCGTTTGCTATGCCACCAGAGCAACGGGATTAGCTGGAAGCACCAGGATTGGCGCATCTAACAGATGCGCCACTTTTGGGGCAGCTGTGGCTTGCTATTTTTAGGCTGGGAAGGGCCAAATAACCATGGCTCTTCCCACCCTGAGGATACCAGACCCCAGCTGTCTACCTCACCTTGGCTGGTGATCCAATTTGGGGGAAACCCCACATTTTTTTTAATTACTTATTTATAAATAATTAAAAAAAACAGCCTGGGGTGCCCTCTGTTTTATATCACCAGCCAAGGTGAAGCTACCAGCTGTGGCCTGCAGGCTGCAGCTGTCTGCTTTACCCTAGCAGCTACCAAAAAGGAGGGCCCCACGTCACTTTTTTATTTATTTTTTTGGCTAAATACAAGGCTAAGCACCCTTTAGTGCTACATGTAAGTCACTAAAGGGTGGCAGCTTAGAATATACAGGGGGTGGGACGTTATATAGGTGTTTGACATCCATCCATCCTAGCTTTTTAGGCTGTGTGCCCACGATTAGGGTTTGCAGCGTTTTGGAAGCAGAGTATTTTTGCTGCGTTGTGCAGTGTGTGAGAAATTTGGCTCTACAGCAACATTTTTGTGAAGTAGCTGTGGATTCAAAATGCTTACTATACCCATGAATAAAATCCTTCAGGGGCCTAGTTTCCAAAATGGGGTCACTTGTAGGGGTTTCTGCTGTATAGGTACACTAGGGGACCTGCAAATGTGACATGGTGCCCGCAATTTATTTCAACTTTTCCAAAACTCAAATGGTTGCCTTCCATTTCAAGCCCTACCGTTTGTCCAAAAAGAGGTTTTTGACCACATGTGGAGTAACCCTGCGCTCATAAGAAATTGGTTAACAAACCGTGAGGTCCATTTTTTGGTGCTGCCTCTTGAAAAAGTGAGAAATTTGGTGCTAAAGCAACATTTCTGTGAAAAAAAGAAATGAAAATTTTCAATATGGCGACCTAAGGTTATGAAATTCTGTGAAGTACCTGTAGATTCAAAATGCTCACTACATCCTGGATAAAATCCTTCAGGTGTCTAGTTTCCAGAATGGGGTCACTTGTGGGGGAGTGCCACTGTTTAGGTTCCTTAGGGGCTCTCCAAACGCGACATGGCTTCTGCTAATAATTCCAGCCAATTTTTGCAGTCAAATGGTGCTCCTTCCTTTCCGAGGCCTGCCGTGCGCCCAAACAGTTGATTTCCACCACATATGAGGTATCAGCATAATCAGAAGAAATTGCACAATGAATTTTTGGTGCATTTTTTCCTGTTACCCTTGTGAAAAAAAACTATTTAGTTGAAGTAACAATTTTGTGGTAAAACTTTATTTTTTTTATTTTCACAGCTCAACGCTACAAACTTCTGTGAAGCCCCCGGGGTTTCAAAGTTCTCACCAAACATCTAGAAAAATTCGTTGAAGTGTCTAGCTTCAAAAATGGTGTCAATTGTAGGGGGTTTCTGCTGTTTAGGTACCTTACGGGCCCTACAAATGCGACATAGTGCTCGTAATCATTTTCAGCCAAATTTGCTTTCCAAAATTCAAATATTGTTCCTTCTGTTACGGGCCCTCCCATTTGCCCAAACAGAGGTTTCTGACCACATGTGGGGTATCAGCTCAGAAGAAACTGGGTAACAAATTTTGGGGTCCATTTTGTTGTGTTATTTCTTCTAAAAGTGAATAAATTTGGGCTAGAGCAACATTTTTAGGTAAAATGATCATTTTTATTTTTTTTTTCATTCCATATCACTTTAGTTCCTGTAAACTACCTGAAGGGTTAATAAACTTCTTGAATGCGATTTAAAGTACTTTGAAGGGTGCAGTTTTTAGAATGGTGTCACTTTTGGGTATTTTCTGTCACCTAGGCCCCTCAAGTCACTTCAAATGTGATGGAGTCCCTAAAAAAACGATTTTGTAAATTTTGTTGAAAAAATGCAAAATTGCTGATGAACTTTGAACCCTTCGAACTTCCAAAACCCAAAAAATTTAGTTTCAAAAATTGCGTTGATGTAAAGTAGACATGCAGGAAATGTAATTAAGTACTTTGTGTGACAAAACTCTCTGGTTTAAGGGCATAAAAATTAAAAGTTTGAAAAATGCGAAATTCCCATAATGTTCATCAAATTTACGATTTTTACACAAATTAAAGCAAAAAAAAATATCGTCCTAAATTTACCACTGTCATGAAGTACAATATATCACGAAAAAACAATGTCAGAATCAGCGGGATCCGCTGAAGCTTTGCAGAGTTATAACACGTGAAAGTGACACTGGTCAGAATTGCAAAAAATGGACTGGTCATTAAGTACAAAACTGGCTTCGTCCGTAAGGGGTTAGTAGGGTTTAGGTCTGGAGACATGCTTGGCCAGTCCAGCATCTTTATGCTCAGTTTCTTTAGCAAGACAGTGGTCATCTTGGATGTGTGTTTGGGGTCGTTATCATGTTGGAATACTGCCCTATGGCCCAATTTCTGAAAGGAAGGGATCTTGCTCTGATTCAGTATGTCACAGTACATGTTGGCATTCATGGTTCCCACAATGAACTGTAGCTCCCCACAGTCAACACTCATGCAGCCCCAAACCATGACACTCCCACCACCACCATGCTTGACTGTAGGCAAGAAACACTTTGTACTCCTCACCTGGTTGCCGCCACACATGCTTGAAACCATCTGAATCAAATAAGTTTATCTTGGTCTTATCAGAGCACATCACTGGGTTTCAGTAATCCATTTCCTTAGTCTGCTTGTCTTCAGCAAATTGTTTGTGGGCTTTCTTAAGTATCATGTTTAGAAGGGGCTTCTTTCTGGTACAACAGCCATACAGACCGATTTAATGACGTGTGCGGTGTACGGTTTGAGCATTAACAGAGATTCAACAATGCTGGTAGCTCTGCAGCAGTCAATTTTGAAAAGACAACCTCTGGATATAATACTGAGCACATATATTCAACTTCTTTGGTCTACCATGGCGAGGCCTGTTCTGAGTGAATCCTGTCTTGTTGAAAGGAATATTTCACTAGGTTTTTAACACCTACCGTAATCTGAAAGCAGTATAATGTAGTGGCAGAGATCCTGATTCCAGTGATGTTTCACTTACTGGGCTCCTTATTGTAGTTTTGATAAAATCACTGTTTAATCAGCAGTAGATTATCATTAAAGGACTACTTGGTGTGTTGCCAGGTTGTCCAGCATATTCATAATCACTCTATAACTGCTAGACTTGCAGCAGTGCAGCAGAGAAAACATTGATTTTAGCAAAATGACAGCAAACAGCTCAGTAAGTGACACATCATTGGAATCAGGGTCTCTATCTCTACATCATGCTGCACTCAGATGGGGGAGCAAAAATGTGGTGACAGATTCCCTTTAATCGCTGTATGGTCTTCTCAAACATGCTGCAGCTCAGTGTCAGGGTATTGACAATCTTCTTATAGCCTAGGTCATCTTACTGTAGAGCGACAACTCTTTTCTAGATCCACAGAGAACTCTTTGCCATAAGGTGTCATGTTGAGGTTTCAGTGACTATTCACTGAAGTATTGAAAAAATCCCTGGATAATGTACACCTCATTGAAAAAGAGAATATTTTTAGTGCATACAGTTAGGTCCAGAAATATTTGGACAGTGACACAAGTTTTGTTATTTTAGCTGTTTACAAAAACATGTTCAGAAATACAATTATATATATAATATGGGCTGAAAGTGCACACTCCCAGCTGCAATATGAGAGTTTTCACATCCAAATCGGAGAAAGGGTTTAGGAATCATAGCTCTGTAATGCATAGCCTCCTCTTTTTCAAGGGACCAAAAGTAATTGGACAAGGGTCTCTAAGGGCGGCTTTGCACACTACGACATCGCAGGTGCGATGTCGGTGGGGTCAAATTGAAAGTGACGCACATCCGGCATCGCATGCGACATCGTAGTGTGTAAAGGCTCGATGATACGATTTACGAGCGCAAAATCGTCGTAATCGTATCATCGCTGCAGCCTCCGACATTTCCATAATGCCGGTGCAGCGACAGGTGCGATGCTGTTCCTCGCTCCTGCGGCAGCACACATCGCTGTGTGTGAAGTCGCAGGAGCGAGGAACATCTCCTACCGGCGTCACTGCGGCTTCCGTAGGATATGCGGAAGGAAGGAGCTGGGCAGGATGTTTACATCCTGCTCATCTCCGCCCCTCCGCCGCTATTGGCCGCCTGCCGTGTGACGTCGCTATGACGCCGCATGACCTGCCCCCTTAGGAAGGAGGCGGGTCGCCAGCCAGAGCGACGGTCGCAGGGCAGGTGAGTGCATGTGAAGCTGGCGTAGCGATCATGTTCGCTACGTCAGCTATCACACAATATCGTACCTGCGACGGGGGCGGGGACTTTCGCGTGCGACATCGCAGCATCGGCTTGCGATGTCGCAGCGTGCAAAGCCCGCCTAAGGGCTGCAATTAACTCTGAAGGCGTCTCCCTCGTTAACCTGTAATCAATGAAGTAGTTAAAAGGTCTGGGGTTGTTTACAGGTGTGTGGTTTTGCATTTGGAAGCTGTTGCTGTGACCAGACAACATGCGGTCTAAGGAACTCTCAATTGGGGTGAAGCAGAACATCCTGAGGCTGAAAAAAAAGAAAAATCCATCAGAGAGATAGCAGACATGCTTGGAGCAGCAAAATCAACAGTCGGGTACATCCTGAGAAAAAAGGAATTGACTGGTGAGCTTGGGAACTCAAAAAGGCCTGGGCGTCCACGGAGGACAACAGTGGTGGATGATCGCCGCATACTTTCTTTGGTGAAGAAGAACCCGTTCACAACATCAACTGAAGTCCAGAACACTCTCAGTGAAGTAGGTGTATCTGTCTCTAAGTCAACAGTAAAGAGAAGACTCCATGAAAGTAAATACAAAGGGTTCACATCTAGATGCAAACCATTCATCAATTCCAAAAATAGACAGGCCAGAGTTAAATTTGCTGAAAACCACCTCACGAAGCCAGCTCAGTTCTGGAAAAGTATTCTATGGACAGATGAGACCAAGATCAACCTGTACCAGAATAATGGGAAGAAAAAAGTTTGGAGAAGAAAGGGAACAGCACATGATCCAAGGCACACCACATCCTCTGTAAAACATGGTGGAGGCAACGTGATGGCATGGGCATGCATGGCTTTCAATGGCACTGGGTCACTTGTGTTTATTGATGACATAACAGCAGACAAGAGTAGCCGGATGAATTCTGAAGTGTACCGGGATATACTTTCAGCCCAGATTCAGCCAAATGCCGCAAAGGTGATCGGACGGCGCTTCATAGTACAGATGGACAATGACCCCAAGCATACAGCCAAAGCTACCCAGGAGTTCATGAGTGCAAAAAAGTGGAACCTTCTGCAATGGCCAAGTCAATCACCAGATCTTAACCCAATTGAGCATGCATTTCACTTGCTCAAATCCACACTTAAGATGGAAAGACCCACAAACAAGCAAGACCTGAAGGCTGCGGCTGTAGAGGCCTGGAAAAGCATTAAGAAGAAGGAAAACCAGCGTTTGGTGATGTCCATGGGTTCCAGACTTAAGGCAGTGATTGCCTCCAAAGGATTCGCAAGAAAATATTGAAAATAAAAATATTTTGTTTGGGTTTGGTTTATTTGTCCAATTACTTTTGACCTCCTAAAATGTGGAGTGTTTGTAAAGAAATGTGTACAATTCCTACAATTTCTATCAGATATTTTTTGTTCAAACCTTCAAACTAAACGTTACAATCTGCACTTGAATTCTGTTGTAGAGATTTCATTTCAAATCCAATGTGGTGGCATGCAGAGCCCAACTCGCGAAAATTGTGTCACTGTCCAAATATTTCTGGACCCAACTGTGTGTATATATATATATATATATATATATATATATATATATACATACATACACACATACACAGTACAGACCAAAAGTTTGGACACACCTAATCTCTAGAACAACTGATAAGAGGAGACTTTGTGCAGCAGGCCTTCATGGTAAAATAGCTGCTAGGAAACCACTGCTAAGGACAGGCAACAAGCAGAAGAGACTTGTTTGGGCTAAAGAACACAAGGAATGGACATTAGACCAGTGGAAATCTGTGCTTTGGTCTGATGGGTCAAAATTTGAGATCTTTGGATCCAACCACCGTGTCTTTGTAGAAAAGGTGAACGGATGGACTTTTTATGGCTCGTTCCCACCGTGAAGCATGGAGGAGGAGGTATGATGGTGTGGGTGTGCTTTGCTGGTGACACTGTTGATGATTTATCCAAAATTGAAGGCATACAGAACCAGCATGCCTACCACAGCATCTTGTAGCGGCGTGCTATTCCATCTGGTTTGCGTTTAGTTGGACCATCATTTATTTTTCAACAGGATAATGACCCCAAACACACCTCCAGGCTGTATAAGGGCTATATGACTAAGAAGGAAAGTGATGGGGTGCTACGCCAGATAACCTGGTCTCCACAGTCACCAGACCTGAACCCAATTGAGATGGTTTGGGGTGAGCTGGACCGCAGAGTAAAGGCAAAAGGGCCAACAAGTGCTAAGCATCTCTGTTAACTCCATCAAGACTGTTGGAAAACCATTTCCGGTGACTACTTCTTGAAGCTCATCAAGCGAATGCCAAGAGTGTGCAAAGTAGTAATGAAAGCAAAAGGTGGCTACTTTGAAGATCCTAGAATATAAGACATATTTCCAGTTATTTTACACTTTTTTAAGTATTTCATTCCACATGTTTTAATTTATAGTCTTGATTCCTTGAATGTGAATCTACAATTTTCAGAGTCCTGAAAATAAAGAAAACTCTTTGAATGAGAAGGTGTGTCCAAACGTTTGGTCTGTACTGTGTGTGTGTATATTATATATATATATATATATATATATATATATATATATATATATATATATATATAGGGAGGGAAATAGCACAGTGAATAATAGAAGACCTAAAATATAACTTTAAATATAATTATTAGTAAAAATCCATATAGGACCTAAAAAATCAAAATAAAACTGCCAATGTACTCAACACCTGCAGAGGCAGAAATTGGCCAGTTAGATAATGTGGAATTTATCATTCATGTAACCAGTTACTGTACATAACCGGAAAAATCCGCAGCATTATTGATAGAGTGAGTGCTGCATATTATACCGCCACATGGTCACCTGCCATAACTGGATGGTAGTGAAACAAATGGTAGAGAGTAAAAAGGGAACGGTCTTACCAAATCTGCCGTATACACCTTTCCCTACTTATAAAGGCACTGGATACTGGATAGTCTTGGTAACCACCATAACAGAGAGAAAACCTGGTCCTTTATCTGGATGACTCAGGATCCCCACTGGTTCCAAACATGCGTCCAGCCGTTGTGCATAATTCTCCCAACGCGTTTCTTATATCATCAGGGGAGCATAAACATCCTAAATTCCGGTCACAAATGACCTACACAATATGGCATAAGTTACTGTTGAAAAATATACATAAACCACGTCAATCAAAGATCCGAGCATAATAACAAAAGCAGACGGTCCGTGTAACAAAGCGGGTATAACTTACATCCATCACATCCAGGAGTTTCCTGGGCAGATCGCGTCTATCGTACATTGCCGCCTGGTTTAAATAAACCGCTCATTAGGAGTAGCGTGTGACGTCACATCCGCGTGTAGCGGTGAGCTCACTTCCGGGTCACCTGATCGCGACCGCGGTCTGAACGTCATAGAAGGGGCGTATAATTTAGTCATGTGCTCCTATGCCTCAAGGTAGTATGACTACAACAAAATGGCCACGATTAGTCTCGCAAATCAGCGGTAATGATACGGCCAATATATTGACAATGGCCCATCCAAAATGACAGATGGGCCATACGAGCAGCTGTAACACCTGTTACAGGCACCCAGATAGGTAGATGGCTCTACAAAAATTGCAAACGGGCAGCAAAAAGATTTAAAAACCAGGACGAATCCATAGGAAGAATTATCAAAGAAGGCAGAAACACTAAGAAAAATTTTTTTATGTGTATATTAGTAGTTGTTAAAAATAGACCACATAACAATGGATCAGGAAAGGCCAGGGTGGACCAGGAGTATTAGATCACAAAAAATGTTATTAGGACAGCAGACCTCCTTAAATGGGCAAGAGGAAAAAGAAAAACCACCACCAATCTACATCATCCTAGGGGCCCTAAGGTAAAGACTGACCCTACCTATTTGTGGAGGTCGGCACCCTAAAAAGGCACGGTGATTGGTGCCCCCACTCGGGCGGCGACTATCCCTCCTAAATTCTATCTAATCTAGTCTACTACAAAGGGTGCGAAGGAGAGAGCTTCATTAAGGCCCAATGGTTTGCTAGTTTTAAGCCAAAAAATCCACTTGGTTTCTTGTTTGAGAATTTTGTTGTCCCAATTACCGCCTCTAAGAGGGGGGGGCACTACATCAATGCCCTGGAAACTGATTGCTTTGACATCCCCTGCATGATGTTCCATGATGTGACGGGCCACGGGAGTATCATTACCCAGGCGAATATCCCGGATATGCTCCCCTATTCTCCTCCTAAATTCCCTTTTGGTCTTGCCCACATATTCTTTGTGACAACTACAGGTGGCTTTATAGATAACGCCCTTAGTTCTGCAGTTAATGAAAGAGCGGATATCATAGCGTTTTTCCAAAACGTGGGAAAAGAAAAATTTTCCTGGGTTGAGGTGACTACATGCAATGCACCCACTGCACCTGTAGCAACCTTTAACTGGATTAGTCAGCCATGTCCCATTATGACATGAGAAATGGCTGTGCACCAGTCTCTCTTTTATAGAGCGGGCCTTCCTGTAGGTCACTGCAGGGGCGTTGGGAATGAATTTACCGATATCATCATCCATTTTGAGAATGGACCAATGTCTCTCAAGAATCCTTCTAACCTCCCCTGATCCATTATTAAAGGTGGTGATGAAGCGGATGAATTCCTCATCTGATGTTGGTCTCCCTGATCCATGTAGAAGGTCGTTCCTGGTTTTCTGCTGTGTCTCAAAAAAAGCCTTCTTAATCACATGGTTCGGATATCCTCTGTGATGAAATCTGGAACTTAAATCAAGGGCCTGTTGGCGGAATCTCTGCTCATCCGAGCAGTTTCGTTTTAATCTGTAAAATTGGCCCTTCGGAATACCTCTTTTCAGACCATTCGGGTGGCTACTCTCCCATCGTAGGAGCGAATTGGTAGCCGTCGGTTTTCTATATGTACTAGTATGGATGTTACCCATAGAGTCTCTTTCAACCAGCACATCTAAAAAGGGCAACCTCCATCTGTCAAACTCACAAGTGAAAAACAGGCCCAAGGAGTTATTATTCAATGCAGCAACCGTTCCGATTATCTCATCTTCAGTACCCCTCCATAGAACGAATACGTCGTCTATGAAGCGACACCATAGCAAAATGCTATCCTGGGGAACAGGGGAAGAGTCTCCAAAAACGCAGGTTTCCTCCCACCAACCGAGGAGGCTATATGACTAAGAAGGAAAGTGATGGGGTGCTACGCCAGATAACCTGGTCTCCACAGTCACCAGACCTGAACCCAATTGAGATGGTTTGGGGTGAGCTGGACCGCAGAGTAAAGGCAAAAGGGCCAACAAGTGCTAAGCATCTCTGTTAACTCCATCAAGACTGTTGGAAAACCATTTCCGGTGACTACTTCTTGAAGCTCATCAAGCGAATGCCAAGAGTGTGCAAAGTAGTAATGAAAGCAAAAGGTGGCTACTTTGAAGATCCTAGAATATAAGACATATTTCCAGTTATTTTACACTTTTTTAAGTATTTCATTCCACATGTTTTAATTTATAGTCTTGATTCCTTGAATGTGAATCTACAATTTTCAAAGTCCTGAAAATAAAGAAAACTCTTTGAATGAGAAGGTGTGTCCAAACGTTTGGTCTGTACTGTGTGTGTGTATATTATATATATATATATATATATATATATATATACACACACAGTGCCTACAAGTAGTATTCAACCCCCTGCAGATTTAGCAGGTTTGATAAGATGCAAATAAGTTAGAGCCTGCAAACTTCAAACAAGAGCAGGATTTATTAACAGAAGCATAAATCTTCAAACCAACAAGTTATGTTGCTCAGTTAAATTTTAATAAATTTTCAACATAAAAGTGTGGGTCAATTATTATTCAACCCCTAGGTTTAATATTTTGTGGAATAACCCTTGTTTGCAATTACAGCTAATAATCGTCTTTTATAAGACCTGATCAGGCCGGCACAGGTCTCTGGAGTTATCTTGGCCCACTCCTCCATGCAGATCTTCTCCAAGTTATCTAGGTTCTTTGGGTGTCTCATGTGGACTTTAATCTTGAGCTCCTTCCACAAGTTTTCAATTGGGTTAAGGTCAGGACACTGACTAGGCCACTGCAACACCTTGATTTTTTCCCTGTTGAACCAGGCCTTGGTTTTCTTGGCTGTGTGCTTTAGGTCGTTCTCTTGTTGGAAGATGAAATGACGACCTATCTTAAGATCCTTGATGGAGGAGCGGAGGTTCTTGGCCAAAATCTCCAGGTAGGCCGTGCTATCCATCTTCCCATGGATGCGGACCAGATGGCCAGGCCCCTTGGCTAAGAAACAGCCCCACAGCATGATGCTGCCACCACCATGCTTGACTGTAGGGATGGTATTCTTGGGGTCGTATGCAGTGCCATCCAGTCTCTAAACGTCACGTGTGTGGTTGGCACCAAAGATCTCGATCTTGGTCTCATCAGACCAGAGAACCTTGAACCAGTCTGTCTCAGAGTCCTCCAAGTGATCATGAGCAAACTGTAGACGAGCCTTGACATGACGCTTTGAAAGTAAAAGTACCTTACGGGCTCGTCTGGAACGGAGACCATTGCGGTGGAGTACGTTACTTATGGTATTGACTGAAACCAATGTCCCCACTGCCATGAGATCTTCCCGGAGCTCCTTCCTTGTTGTCCTTGGGTTAGCCTTGACTCTTCGGACAAGCCTGGCGTCGGCACGGGTGGAAACTTTCAAAGGCTGTCCAGGCCGTGGAAGGCTAACAGTAGTTCCATAAGCCTTCCACTTCCGGATGATGCTCCCAACAGTGGAGACAGGTAGGCCCAACTCCTTGGAAAGGGTTTTGTACCCCTTGCCAGCCTTGTGACCCTCCACGATCTTGTCTCTGATGGCCTTGGAATGCTCCTTTGTCTTTCCCATGTTGACCAAGTATGAGTGCTGTTTACAAGTTTGGGGAGGGTCTTAATTAGTCAGAAAAGGCTGGAAAAAGAGATAATTAATCCAAACATGTGAAGCTCATTGTTCTTTGTGCCTGAAATACTTCTTAATACTTTAGGGGAACCAAACAGAATTCTTGTGGTTTGAGGGGTTGAATAATAAATGACCCTCTGAATAAACTTTTCACAATTTTAAAAAAAAAAAAATAAAAAAAGAAATAACATTCTTTTTTGCTGCAGTGCATTTCACACTTCCAGGCTGATCTACAGTCCAAATGTCACAATGCCAAGTTAATTCCGAATGTGTAAACCTGCTAAATCTGCAGGGGGTTGAATACTACTTGTAGGCACTGATATATATATATATATATATATATATATATATACACACCAGCCCCGCCGCTGTCTCCGATCGCCCCGCCCGCCAGCCCCAGCCCCGCCGCTGTCTCCGATCGCCCCGCCCGCCACCGCCAGCCCCGCCGCTGTGTCTCCGATCGCCCCGCCCGCTAGCGCCAGCCCCGCCGCTGTGTCTCCGATCGCCCCGCCCACCAGCCCCGCCGCTGTCTCCGATCGTCCCGCCCCGCCAGCCTCAGCCCCGCCGCTGTCTCCGATCGCCCCGCCCGCCACCGCCAGCCCCGCCGCGGCTCCGATCGCCACCGCCAGCCCCACCGCTGTCTCAGATCGCCCCGCCCGCCACCGCCAGCCCCGCCGCGGCTCCGATCGCCACCGCCAGCCCCACCGCTGTCTCAGATCGCCCCGCCCACCACCGCCAGCCCCGCCTCCGATCGCCACCGCCAGCCTTGCCGCTGTGTCTCCGATCGCCCCGCCCGCCAGCCCCAGCCCCGCCGCTGTCTCTGATCGCCTCGCCCGCCACCACCAGCCCCGCCGCGGCTCTGATCGCCACCACCAGCCCCGCCGCTGTCTCCGATCGCACCGCCGCTGCTCCCGATCCACCGCTGTCCCCAATCGCCCCGCCCGCCACTGTCCCCGCCACCACGTTCGCCACTATCCCCGCCGCCACGCTCGCCACTGTCCCCGCCGCCGTCGCAGCCACCTTTTTCAGCCGCTGCGGCCCCCGAATTTGCCCCCACTGTTCCCAATCGGCCGCTGCCGCCTCCTTCATTGGCTGCCCCTTCTCCATCGCCATTACACCTCCTCCCCCTCCATGTGCTGCAAGCCACCCTCCCCCCACATGTGCTGCAAGCCACCCTCCCCCCTCCATGTTCTGGGGGCCCCCTCCCCCGGGGCCCCCCCTCCTCCATGTGCCATCTCTCTCTCCCATCAGACTCTGCCCCCCTCCCTGATCTGCTGCCTGCTCTCTCCCATCCCCTTCATCTACTGCCCCCTCTCACACTCCTCAATCTGTTGCCTCCTTCATCTGCTGCCTCTTCTGTCTGCTGTGATCCTGCTGCCTAGATCCATCCTGTAAGGTAGGTATCCCCATCTCACCTCCCTCCCCCCCATCCTCCGCCGCTCCTCCATCCGCTGCGCCATTTCCCATTATCCATCCGCTGCGCCCTTTCCCATCCTCTGCCGTTCCTCCATCCGCTGCGCCCGTTCCCATCTTCCATCTGCTGCGCCCCTTCTCATCTGCCGCCCCGCCCTCTCGCATCGCATTATCCAGCGCAGTTGCTCGCTTCCAGACTGGAGTGGATGATGCGATGCGAGACTCGTGCATTGCTCTCACGTTTGGAACTGGTCTTAGTGGCAGGCGCTCATATTTTTTTTTTTTTTTACTGATGTCTGTATTTTTTATTTCGCCAAACTAATTTTTTTGTATGGGTGGGGTCTAGTTTCCAAAATGGGATCACAAGTGAGGGAGCTCCATTGTTTAGGCACCTCAGGGGGTCTTCAAATGCAACATGGCGTCTGCTAATAATTCCAATCAATTTTACTGTGAAATGGCGCTCCTTCTCTTCTGAGCCCCACAGCTGAGAGGCAGAACTGCAGGGTTTGTGAGGAATAGTCAGACAGGCTGGGTCAAACACCGTACGGGCAGAAGCAGGACCAGAGGAGCAAGCAGAAGCGAAGTCAAAGTCAGGCTAAGGTCAGTACCGGAGGAAGCAACCGAGTGGGGAATAGGAGGGGGGACACAGGACAGGAGGGACGACCAGGGGACAGAACACAGACAAGGGCACGGGGGCACAGGAACAGACAGATCAGGATATCACTCACAGGACCAGCAATCACAGGCAAAGCAGAGCTAAGCTTATAGCCGGCGCTGGTTCACTGGAAGTGTCAGCTTTTAAGGCATCCAGGGGCCGGAAGGGAGGCCCGAGAGAAGGCTCTGCCCCCTAGCCATGTGGATAGGGAGCTGAATCATGACAAGACCAGTATCAAGGCTTCTCACAAGAGGTTCCCACTGACCCCCAGTCAGCTGTAGTGAACCCCCCCCCTCTCTCTCTCGGGGCGTTTCCTTCAGAGAGGCTTCAATACCTCTGTTGGCAGATGAGCAGCTTCTCCACACTGGCTGCTGCTCAGACACTCTCTCTGCCATGTGCCAAATATTAGGCTCCATTTTAGAAGTCAGCAGTGACACCTCCAACACACCCATGGGCGGGGTATGTGGATGGCCAGACCCACCCATCTCTCCAGCCATCCATGATACTGGGCTGTATGAACATCATACTAAGAACCTGTGGCACTACAGGTACCAGCATGGAGTTCCAGAATAACACCACTTCCGTGGTACATACTGACCAATCATATTCAGGCCAGTCACCTTGTCACAATAGAAAAAATGATATATGTATTGTCACTTATGTGCCCAATATTCATTTGAAAGTCACAGGCAGGGCCTCACAAATATGAAAAAATATGCATGTTCTTCCTCTCGTGATAACAATTTTGAAAATGTACCTCCCATAATTTTTTTATACAAACCCCAATATTCATCACTGACTACCAATTCCCAAGTCTCTAGCAGGATCAGCGAAAGCATACGCCATTGGGAAGGCAGTTCTCCTCCTCTGTGTAAACTAATCTGAATAACATAGAAAAAAATGAACATTGGGCAAATGCACTTAGAAGATCCAATATTCTTTATTTAAGATTCATTAAAACATACTCTGTAAGTGTGAACACATCATCTCTGTATCTCAGACTAGTGGCCTCTTTCTTAGCACATTTCTATGCGATAATTACCTGTCCACACCAAGGGGCTCTAGCTGAACAGAGGCGGGATGTTAGATTGCAAGCTTGCTTTCTTCCTTTTAATTAGTTTCTTTCTTCCCAGCTATACTTATGTTCAGTGTTCGGATGGATATGTCCTCTCTAGAGATCAGAAAGATGTCATGAATTTTACAATTTCTCTGACAACTTGTATTCTAAGAGTACAATAAAAGTCAAATTTTGTTTTTCTTGACATAAAATTATTAAAAAAGATAATGAAAAACAATTACAATTATAGTATATCACAAAAGTGAGTACACACCTCACAATTTTGTAAATATTCTATTATATGTTTTCATATGACAACACTGAAGATATGACACTTTCATACAACGTAAAGTAGTCAGTGTCCAACTTATATAACCGTGTACATTTAGTGTGTTCTCTAAATAACTCAACACACAGTGAATAATGTCAAAACTACTGGCAACAAAAGTGAGTACAGTCCTAATTGAAAATCGACAACACAGAGTTGGTGGATATTAGAGACTATGGGCTCCTCCACCTTTCATTTGAGAATGCCCCACAGATACGTAACCCCTTTGCGACAGCCATACGGATTAAAACGGCGGTAGAAAAAGATACTTATTCTGATCTGCCGTTTTAAAACGGCGGTTAGAAAAAAGTAAATAGCGCCCCCAGTGTCAGACAATCTCTGGGGTTTCAGCATAGCTGAGAGCCAGTAGCTCACGATTCTGGCCGTTTTTCCGTTCCCCGGTCACGTGATCATCGGTACACACCGTTTAACCATGATGACATGACAGTAAATGGTGGCGCTGGTGAAAAATGATGTCCCACCTGGCATGATAAAACATGTCAGATGGGAGCTAAATCTCCCCCGTTCCCTCGGTGTCGCCAAAGTACCCTCCTCACCCTCTCTCGATAATCAAAGATGGCGGCGTGCACAACCAGTGCGCCTGCCGCAGTCATCCTCATCGTTTGATTTCTGTTGCATGTGCCATGACAGATGCAACAGAAAACTCCTCCCCATGTCCAGTTAGGTTACCCCTATAACTCCCCCCGGTGTCCCCGGTAACTTGTGCAACTGCAATCCACTGATATCCCTCCTTCTCAAAAGATGCTGGCCGCATGCGCAGAGCGGTTGTCACCCTTCTTCCTGCGTTCAATGATGAACAGTGGACCCGGGGAGAGTGGGTGCAGTACCCACACTCCTCACATGGAGGGTCTGCACCTCCAGAAAATGGGGGATACGTTCCCTGAGCGTGCCCTCCATATTTTGGAATGAGGTTACTGCAGGTCACTCTGCCCTTGGTTGGACTGGGGCAGTGTGAGTGAAGTATTCTCAGCTCACTGCAGCCACACTCCTCACATGGAGGGTCTGCACTTCTAGAATATGGGGGATACGTTCACTCAGCGTGCGCCCCATATTCCTGTAGGTCCAGAATCGTCGTGGGACCCCTAAAATGGATTACGGCGCACTGGATTTTTTTTTCTTTTCAATAAATTGGTGAAAGAGGGAATATGTTGGGGAGCGTTTGTCAATTTTTTTTGTCGTTTACTTTTTTTTATTTTATTACTGACAGTTATTGATGTCAGGTATTTGATAGATGCCGTGACATCACTAACCACTGGGCTTGATGCCAGGTGACATTACAGTTGGTATCAACCCCATTTATTACACCGTTTGCTATGCCACCAGAGCAACGGGATTAGCTGGAAGCACCAGGATTGGCGCATCTAACAGATGCGCCACTTTTGGGGCAGCTGTGGCTTGCTATTTTTAGGCTGGGAAGGGCCAAATAACCATGGCTCTTCCCACCCTGAGGATACCAGACCCCAGCTGTCTACCTCACCTTGGCTGGTGATCCAATTTGGGGGAAACCCCACATTTTTTTTAATTACTTATTTATAAATAATTAAAAAAAACAGCCTGGGGTGCCCTCTGTTTTATATCACCAGCCAAGGTGAAGCTACCAGCTGTGGCCTGCAGGCTGCAGCTGTCTGCTTTACCCTAGCAGCTACCAAAAAGGAGGGCCCCACGTCACTTTTTTATTTATTTTTTTGGCTAAATACAAGGCTAAGCACCCTTTAGTGCTACATGTAAGTCACTAAAGGGTGGCAGCTTAGAATATACAGGGGGTGGGACGTTATATAGGTGTTTGACATCCATCCATCCTAGCTTTTTAGGCTGTGTGCCCACGATTAGGGTTTGCAGCGTTTTGGAAGCAGAGTATTTTTGCTGCGTTGTGCAGTGTGTGAGAAATTTGGCTCTACAGCAACATTTTTGTGAAGTAGCTGTGGATTCAAAATGCTTACTATACCCATGAATAAAATCCTTCAGGGGCCTAGTTTCCAAAATGGGGTCACTTGTAGGGGTTTCTGCTGTATAGGTACACTAGGGGACCTGCAAATGTGACATGGTGCCCGCAATTTATTTCAACTTTTCCAAAACTCAAATGGTTGCCTTCCATTTCAAGCCCTACCGTTTGTCCAAAAAGAGGTTTTTGACCACATGTGGAGTAACCCTGCGCTCATAAGAAATTGGTTAACAAACCGTGAGGTCCATTTTTTGGTGCTGCCTCTTGAAAAAGTGAGAAATTTGGTGCTAAAGCAACATTTCTGTGAAAAAAAGAAATGAAAATTTTCAATATGGCGACCTAAGGTTATGAAATTCTGTGAAGTACCTGTAGATTCAAAATGCTCACTACATCCTGGATAAAATCCTTCAGGTGTCTAGTTTCCAGAATGGGGTCACTTGTGGGGGAGTGCCACTGTTTAGGTTCCTTAGGGGCTCTCCAAACGCGACATGGCTTCTGCTAATAATTCCAGCCAATTTTTGCAGTCAAATGGTGCTCCTTCCTTTCCGAGGCCTGCCGTGCGCCCAAACAGTTGATTTCCACCACATATGAGGTATCAGCATAATCAGAAGAAATTGCACAATGAATTTTTGGTGCATTTTTTCCTGTTACCCTTGTGAAAAAAAACTATTTAGTTGAAGTAACAATTTTGTGGTAAAACTTTATTTTTTTTATTTTCACAGCTCAACGCTACAAACTTCTGTGAAGCCCCCGGGGTTTCAAAGTTCTCACCAAACATCTAGAAAAATTCGTTGAAGTGTCTAGCTTCAAAAATGGTGTCAATTGTAGGGGGTTTCTGCTGTTTAGGTACCTTACGGGCCCTACAAATGCGACATAGTGCTCGTAATCATTTTCAGCCAAATTTGCTTTCCAAAATTCAAATATTGTTCCTTCTGTTACGGGCCCTCCCATTTGCCCAAACAGAGGTTTCTGACCACATGTGGGGTATCAGCTCAGAAGAAACTGGGTAACAAATTTTGGGGTCCATTTTGTTGTGTTATTTCTTCTAAAAGTGAATAAATTTGGGCTAGAGCAACATTTTTAGGTAAAATGATCATTTTTATTTTTTTTTTCATTCCATATCACTTTAGTTCCTGTAAACTACCTGAAGGGTTAATAAACTTCTTGAATGCGATTTAAAGTACTTTGAAGGGTGCAGTTTTTAGAATGGTGTCACTTTTGGGTATTTTCTGTCACCTAGGCCCCTCAAGTCACTTCAAATGTGATGGAGTCCCTAAAAAACGATTTTGTAAATTTTGTTGAAAAAATGCAAAATTGCTGATGAACTTTGAACCCTTCGAACTTCCAAAACCCAAAAAATTTAGTTTCAAAAATTGCGTTGATGTAAAGTAGACATGCAGGAAATGTAATTAAGTACTTTGTGTGACAAAACTCTCTGGTTTAAGGGCATAAAAATTAAAAGTTTGAAAAATGCGAAATTCCCATAATGTTCATCAAATTTACGATTTTTACACAAATTAAAGCAAAAAAAAATATCGTCCTAAATTTACCACTGTCATGAAGTACAATATATCACGAAAAAACAATGTCAGAATCAGCGGGATCCGCTGAAGCTTTGCAGAGTTATAACACGTGAAAGTGACACTGGTCAGAATTGCAAAAAATGGACTGGTCATTAAGTACAAAACTGGCTTCGTCCGTAAGGGGTTAGTAGGGTTTAGGTCTGGAGACATGCTTGGCCAGTCCAGCATCTTTATGCTCAGTTTCTTTAGCAAGACAGTGGTCATCTTGGATGTGTGTTTGGGGTCGTTATCATGTTGGAATACTGCCCTATGGCCCAATTTCTGAAAGGAAGGGATCTTGCTCTGATTCAGTATGTCACAGTACATGTTGGCATTCATGGTTCCCACAATGAACTGTAGCTCCCCACAGTCAACACTCATGCAGCCCCAAACCATGACACTCCCACCACCACCATGCTTGACTGTAGGCAAGAAACACTTTGTACTCCTCACCTGGTTGCCGCCACACATGCTTGAAACCATCTGAATCAAATAAGTTTATCTTGGTCTTATCAGAGCACATCACTGGGTTTCAGTAATCCATTTCCTTAGTCTGCTTGTCTTCAGCAAATTGTTTGTGGGCTTTCTTAAGTATCATGTTTAGAAGGGGCTTCTTTCTGGTACAACAGCCATACAGACCGATTTAATGACGTGTGCGGTGTACGGTTTGAGCATTAACAGAGATTCAACAATGCTGGTAGCTCTGCAGCAGTCAATTTTGAAAAGACAACCTCTGGATATAATACTGAGCACATATATTCAACTTCTTTGGTCTACCATGGCGAGGCCTGTTCTGAGTGAATCCTGTCTTGTTGAAAGGAATATTTCACTAGGTTTTTAACACCTACCGTAATCTGAAAGCAGTATAATGTAGTGGCAGAGATCCTGATTCCAGTGATGTTTCACTTACTGGGCTCCTTATTGTAGTTTTGATAAAATCACTGTTTAATCAGCAGTAGATTATCATTAAAGGACTACTTGGTGTGTTGCCAGGTTGTCCAGCATATTCATAATCACTCTATAACTGCTAGACTTGCAGCAGTGCAGCAGAGAAAACATTGATTTTAGCAAAATGACAGCAAACAGCTCAGTAAGTGACACATCATTGGAATCAGGGTCTCTATCTCTACATCATGCTGCACTCAGATGGGGGAGCAAAAATGTGGTGACAGATTCCCTTTAATCGCTGTATGGTCTTCTCAAACGTGCTGCAGCTCAGTGTCAGGGTATTGACAATCTTCTTATAGCCTAGGTCATCTTACTGTAGAGCGACAACTCTTTTCTAGATCCACAGAGAACTCTTTGCCATAAGGTGTCATGTTGAGGTTTCAGTGACTATTCACTGAAGTATTGAAAAAATCCCTGGATAATGTACACCCCATTGAAAAAGAGAATATTTTTAGTGCATACAGTTAGGTCCAGAAATATTTGGACAGTGACACAAGTTTTGTTATTTTAGCTGTTTACAAAAACATGTTCAGAAATACAATTATATATATATAATATGGGCTGAAAGTGCACACTCCCAGCTGCAATATGAGAGTTTTCACATCCAAATCGGAGAAAGGGTTTAGGAATCATAGCTCTGTAATGCATAGCCTCCTCTTTTTCAAGGGACCAAAAGTAATTGGACAAGGGTCTCTAAGGGCGGCTTTGCACACTACGACATCGCAGGTGCGATGTCGGTGGGGTCAAATTGAAAGTGACGCACATCCGGCATCGCATGCGACATCGTAGTGTGTAAAGCCTCGATGATACGATTTACGAGCGCAAAATCGTCGTAATCGTATCATCGCTGCAGCCTCCGACATTTCCATAATGCCGGTGCAGCGACAGGTGCGATGTTGTTCCTCGCTCCTGCGGCAGCACACATCGCTGTGTGTGAAGTCGCAGGAGCGAGGAACATCTCCTACCGGCGTCACTGCGGCTTCCGTAGGATATGCGGAAGGAAGGAGCTGGGCAGGATGTTTACATCCTGCTCATCTCCGCCCCTCCGCCGCTATTGGCCGCCTGCCGTGTGACGTCGCTATGACGCCGCATGACCTGCCCCCTTAGGAAGGAGGCGGGTCGCCGGCCAGAGCGACGGTCGCAGGGCAGGTGAGTGCATGTGAAGCTGGCGTAGCGATCATGTTCGCTACGTCAGCTATCACACAATATCGTACCTGCGACGGGGGCGGGGACTTTCGCGTGCGACATCGCAGCATCGGCTTGCGATGTCGCAGCGTGCAAAGCCCGCCTAAGGGCTGCAATTAACTCTGAAGGCGTCTCCCTCGTTAACCTGTAATCAATGAAGTAGTTAAAAGGTCTGGGGTTGTTTACAGGTGTGTGGTTTTGCATTTGGAAGCTGTTGCTGTGACCAGACAACATGCGGTCTAAGGAACTCTCAATTGGGGTGAAGCAGAACATCCTGAGGCTGAAAAAAAAGAAAAAATCCGTCAGAGAGATAGCAGACATGCTTGGAGCAGCAAAATCAACAGTCGGGTACATCCTGAGAAAAAAGGAATTGACTGGTGAGCTTGGGAACTCAAAAAGGCCTGGGCGTCCACGGAGGACAACAGTGGTGGATGATCGCCGCATACTTTCTTTGGTGAAGAAGAACCCGTTCACAACATCAACTGAAGTCCAGAACACTCTCAGTGAAGTAGGTGTATCTGTCTCTAAGTCAACAGTAAAGAGAAGACTCCATGAAAGTAAATACAAAAGGTTCACATCTAGATGCAAACCATTCATCAATTCCAAAAATAGACAGGCCAGAGTTAAATTTGCTGAAAACCACCTCACGAAGCCAGCTCAGTTCTGGAAAAGTATTCTATGGACAGATGAGACCAAGATCAACCTGTACCAGAATGATGGGAAGAAAAAAGTTTGGAGAAGAAAGGGAATGGCACATGATCCAAGGCACACCACATCCTCTGTAAAACATGGTGGAGGCAACGTGATGGCATGGGCATGCATGGCTTTCAATGGCACTGGGTCACTTGTGTTTATTGATGACATAACAGCAGACAAGAGTAGCCGGATGAATTCTGAAGTGTACCGGGATATACTTTCAGCCCAGATTCAGCCAAATGCCGCAAAGGTGATCGGACGGCGCTTCATAGTACAGATGGACAATGACCCCAAGCATACAGCCAAAGCTACCCAGGAGTTCATGAGTGCAAAAAAGTGGAACCTTCTGCAATGGCCAAGTCAATCACCAGATCCTAACCCAATTGAGCATGCATTTCACTTGCTCAAATCCACACTTAAGATGGAAAGACCCACAAACAAGCAAGACCTGAAGGCTGCGGCTGTAGAGGCCTGGAAAAGCATTAAGAAGAAGGAAAACCAGCGTTTGGTGATGTCCATGGGTTCCAGACTTAAGGCAGTGATTGCCTCCAAAGGATTCGCAAGAAAATATTGAAAATAAAAATATTTTGTTTGGGTTTGGTTTATTTGTCCAATTACTTTTGACCTCCTAAAATGTGGAGTGTTTGTAAAGAAATGTGTACAATTCCTACAATTTCTATCAGATATTTTTTGTTCAAACCTTCAAACTAAACGTTACAATCTGCACTTGAATTCTGTTGTAGAGATTTCATTTCAAATCCAATGTGGTGGCATGCAGAGCCCAACTCGCGAAAATTGTGTCACTGTCCAAATATTTCTGGACCCAACTGTGTATATATATATATATATATATATATATATATATATATATATATATATACATACACACATACACAGTACAGACCAAAAGTTTGGACACACCTAATCTCTAGAACAACTGATAAGAGGAGACTTTGTGCAGCAGGCCTTCATGGTAAAATAGCTGCTAGGAAACCACTGCTAAGGACAGGCAACAAGCAGAAGAGACTTGTTTGGGCTAAAGAACACAAGGAATGGACATTAGACCAGTGGAAATCTGTGCTTTGGTCTGATGGGTCAAAATTTGAGATCTTTGGATCCAACCACCGTGTCTTTGTAGAAAAGGTGAACGGATGGACTTTTTATGGCTCGTTCCCACCGTGAAGCATGGAGGAGGAGGTATGATGGTGTGGGTGTGCTTTGCTGGTGACACTGTTGATGATTTATACAAAATTGAAGGCATACAGAACCAGCATGCCTACCACAGCATCTTGTAGCGGCGTGCTATTCCATCTGGTTTGCGTTTAGTTGGACCATCATTTATTTTTCAACAGGATAATGACCCCAAACACACCTCCAGGCTGTATAAGGGCTATATGACTAAGAAGGAAAGTGATGGGGTGCTACGCCAGATAACCTGGTCTCCACAGTCACCAGACCTGAACCCAATTGAGATGGTTTGGGGTGAGCTGGACCGCAGAGTAAAGGCAAAAGGGCCAACAAGTGCTAAGCATCTCTGTTAACTCCATCAAGACTGTTGGAAAACCATTTCCGGTGACTACTTCTTGAAGCTCATCAAGCGAATGCCAAGAGTGTGCAAAGTAGTAATGAAAGCAAAAGGTGGCTACTTTGAAGATCCTAGAATATAAGACATATTTCCAGTTATTTTACACTTTTTTAAGTACTTCATTCCACATGTTTTAATTTATAGTCTTGATTCCTTGAATGTGAATCTACAATTTTCAGAGTCCTGAAAATAAAGAAAACTCTTTGAATGAGAAGGTGTGTCCAAACGTTTGGTCTGTACTGTGTGTGTGAATATTATATATATATATATATATATATATATATATATATATATATATATATATATATATATATATATATATATATATATATATATATATATATATACACACACACAGTGCCTACAAGTAGTATTCAACCCCCTGCAGATTTAGCAGGTTTGATAAGATGCAAATAAGTTAGAGCCTGCAAACTTCAAACAAGAGCAGGATTTATTAACAGAAGCATAAATCTTACAAACCAACAAGTTATGTTGCTCAGTTAAATTTTAATAAATTTTCAACATAAAAGTGTGGGTCAATTATTATTCAACCCCTAGGTTTAATATTTTGTGGAATAACCCTGGTTTGCAATTACAGCTAATAATCGTCTTTTATAAGACCTGATCAGGCCGGCACAGGTCTCTGGAGTTATCTTGGCCCACTCCTTGTCAGGTTTCCAGGTTTTCCAGTTCTCTTTTGAATGAGCTTGCCCTCGGTTAACATGGAGTTTACTGTTCTGTTGCCCTACTTCCTGTCCAGCTGCTTAAAAGGCCGCCTCTAAGCCTAGTCCGGTGCCTGAGTATACTGCTTGCTGTGTGCTCCTGCTTTGCTGCTGCTAATCCTGTTTGCCTTTGGATCCTCCTAAAGACTACCGACCGACCGACTCTGGACCTTACCCGGTTTCTCAAGCTGTGCCCGGATTCCGTCTGCCATCTTCGGTCAGCACTCTGCCCGGTTCTCTCTGGTTCGTAACCACTCTGGACATTCATCCCGTACGGACACTCCTGGACTTTTACCGCTTGCCCCTTGTGTCCCGGCTGCTGCGCATTTAGGCCTTCCGGGGTGATTGCCGGACAGTCCCTGTATAGGGGTTCGCTCTGGTGGTCTCCCTGGGGGAGTCCGGTGCGTGGCTCCGGGAATTCCCTTCGCTCCGTTTCGGGAAGGTATTGTGTGTATTTGTACCGCTGTGTTTTCCGTTGTGTATTTACCGTGGTTACATATTATAAAATATCTTGTACCAAGAACTCGTCTCTGATTATCATTGCCCTACGCTATCGAAATCCTCAGAACATATATAAGTATTACACTCCTCCATGCAGATCTTCTCCAAGTTATCTAGGTTCTTTGGGTGTCTCATGTGGACTTTAATCTTGAGCTCCTTCCACAAGTTTTCAATTGGGTTAAGGTCAGGACACTGACTAGGCCACTGCAACACCAGATGGCCAGGCCCCTTGGCTAAGAAACAGCCCCACAGCATGATGCTGCCACCACCATGCTTGACTGTAGGGATGGTATTCTTGGGGTCGTATGCAGTGCCATCCAGTCTCTAAACGTCACGTGTGTGGTTGGCACCAAAGATCTCGATCTTGGTCTCATCAGACCAGAGAACCTTGAACCAGTCTGTCTCAGAGTCCTCCAAGTGATCATGAGCAAACTGTAGACGAGCCTTGACATGACGCTTTGAAAGTAAAGGTACCTTACGGGCTCGTCTGGAACGGAGACCATTGCGGTGGAGTACGTTACTTATGGTATTGACTGAAACCAATGTCCCCACTGCCATGAGATCTTCCCGGAGCTCCTTCCTTGTTGTCCTTGGGTTAGCCTTGACTCTTCGGACAAGCCTGGCGTCGGCACGGGTGGAAACTTTCAAAGGCTGTCCAGGCCGTGGAAGGCTAACAGTAGTTCCATAAGCCTTCCACTTCCGGATGATGCTCCCAACAGTGGAGACAGGTAGGCCCAACTCCTTGGAAAGGGTTTTGTACCCCTTGCCAGCCTTGTGACCCTCCACGATCTTGTCTCTGATGGCCTTGGAATGCTCCTTTGTCTTTCCCATGTTGACCAAGTATGAGTGCTGTTTACAAGTTTGGGGAGGGTCTTAATTAGTCAGAAAAGGCTGGAAAAAGAGATAATTAATCCAAACATGTGAAGCTCATTGTTCTTTGTGCCTGAAATACTTCTTAATACTTTAGGGGAACCAAACAGAATTCTTGTGGTTTGAGGGGTTGAATAATAAATGACCCTCTGAATAAACTTTTCACAATTTAAAAAAAAAAAAAAATAAAAAAAGAAATAACATTCTTTTTTGCTGCAGTGCATTTCACACTTCCAGGCTGATCTACAGTCCAAATGTCACAATGCCAAGTTAATTCCGAATGTGTAAACCTGCTAAATCTGCAGGGGGTTGAATACTACTTGTAGGCACTGATATATATATATATATATATATATATACACACACCAGCCCCGCCGCTGTCTCCGATCGCCCCGCCCGCCAGCCCCAGCCCCGCCGCTGTCTCCGATCGCCCCGCCCGCCACCGCCAGCCCCGCCGCTGTATCTCCGATCGCCCCGCCCGCTAGCGCCAGCCCCGCCGCTGTGTCTCCGATCGCCCCGCCCGCCAGCCCCGCCGCTGTCTCCGATCGTCCCGCCCCGCCAGCCTCAGCCCCGCCGCTGTCTCCGATCGCCCCGCCCGCCACCGCCAGCCCCGCCGCGGCTCCGATCGCCACCGCCAGCCCCACCGCTGTCTCAGATCGCCCCGCCCGCCACCGCCAGCCCCGCCGCGGCTCCGATCGCCACCGCCAGCCCCACCGCTGTCTCAGATCGCCCCGCCCACCACCGCCAGCCCCGCCTCCGATCGCCACCGCCAGCCTTGCCGCTGTGTCTCCGATCGCCCAGCCCGCCAGCCCCAGCCCCGCCGCTGTCTCTGATCGCCTCGCCCGCCACCACCAGCCCCGCCGCGGCTCTGATCGCCACCACCAGCCCCGCCGCTATCTCCGATCGCACCGCTGCTGCACCCGATCCACCGCTGTCCCCAATCGCCCCGCCCGCCACTGTCCCCGCCGCCACGTTCGCCACTGTCCCCGCCGCCACGCTCGCCACTGTCCCCGCCGCCGTCGCAGCCACCTTTTTCAGCCGCTGCGGCCCCCGAATTTGCCCCCACTGTTCCCAATCGGCCGCTGCCGCCTCCTTCATTGGCTGCCCCTTCTCCATCGCCATTACACCTCCTCCCCCTCCATGTGCTGCAAGCCACCCTCCCCCCACATGTGCTGCAAGCCACCCTCCCCCCTCCATGTTCTGGGGGCCCCCTCCCCCGGGGCCCCCCCTCCTCCATGTGCCATCTCTCTCTCCCATCAGACTCTGCCCCCCTCCCTGATCTGCTGCCTGCTCTCTCCCATCCCCTTCATCTACTGCCCCCTCTCACACTCCTCAATCTGTTGCCTCCTTCATCTGCTGCCTCTTCTGTCTGCTGTGATCCTGCTGCCTAGATCCATCCTGTAAGGTAGGTATCCCCATCTCACCTCCCTCCCCCCCATCCTCCGCCGCTCCTCCATCCGCTGCGCCATTTCCCATTATCCATCCGCCGCGCCCTTTCCCATCCTCTGCCGTTCCTCCATCCGCTGCGCCCGTTCCCATCTTCCATCTGCTGCGCCCTTTCTCATCTGCCGCCCCGCCCTCTCGCATCGCATTATCCAGCGCAGTTGCTCGCTTCCAGACTGGAGTGGATGATGCGATGCGAGACTCGTGCATTGCTCTCACGTTTGGAACTGGTCTTAGTGGCAGGCGCTCATATTTTTTTTTTTTTTTACTGATGTCTGTATTTTTTATTTCGCCAAACTAATTTTTTTGTATGGGTGGGGTCTAGTTTCCAAAATGGGATCACAAGTGAGGGAGCTCCATTGTTTAGGCACCTCAGGGGGTCTTCAAATGCAACATGGCGTCTGCTAATAATTCCAATCAATTTTACTGTGAAATGGCGCTCCTTCTCTTCTGAGCCCCGCCGTACGCCCAAACAATTGATTTCCACCACATATGAGGTACCTGTGTACTCAGGAGAAATTGCACAATACATTTTATGGTGCACTTTTTCCTGATACCCTTGTGAAAAAAAGCTACCTGTTTGAAAAAACAATTTTGTGGTAAAAAAAAGAATAAAATATTTTCACGGCTGAACATTACAAACGTTTGTGAAGCCTCCAGGGGTCAAAGCCTCAAAGTGCTCACTAAACAGCTAGATATATTCCATGAGGGGTCTAGTTTCCAAAATGGGGTCAATTGTGGGGAAGCTCCATTGTTTAGGCACCTCAGGGGGGTCTCCAAACGCAACATGGCGTCCGCTAATAATTCCAACCAATTTTGCTGTGAAATGGCACTCCTTGCCTTCCGAGTCCTGCTGTGTGCCCAAACATTTGATTTCCACCACATATGAGGTATCTGCGTACTCAGGAGAAAATGCACTATACATTGTATGGTGCATTTTTTCCTGATACCCTTGTGATAAAAAAAAGCTACCTGGTTGAAGCAACAGTTTTGTGGAAAAAAAAATTTTTTTTTTCTTTTCACGGCTCAACGTTATAAACTTCTGTGAAGCCCCCAGGGGTTCAAAGTGCACAGCAAACATCTAGAAAAAATATTTGAGGGCTCTAGTTTCCAAAATGGGGTCACTTATGGGGGAGCTTCATTGTTTAGGCACCTCAGGGAGTCTTCAAACCCGACATGGCATCCGCTAATGAGTGCAGCTAATTTTGCACTCAAAAATTCAAATGGCGCTCCTTGCCTTCCGAGTCCTGCCGTGTGCCCAAACATTTTATTTCCACCACATATGAGGTATCTGCGTACTCAGGAGAAAATGCACGATACATTTTATGATGCATTTTTCCTGATACCCTTGTGAAAATACTAATTTTTATGGCTAAAGTAACATTTTTGTGTTTAAAAAAGTAAAATTTTCATTTTTTCTTCTACATTGCTGAAGTTCCTAAAGGGTTAATAAAATTCTTGGATGTGGTTTTCAGCAGAGTGAGGGGTGCATATTTTAGAATGGGGTATTTTCTTTTGCCTAGGTTTCTCAAATCACTCCAAATGTGATGTGGTACCTAAAAAAATTTTTTTTGTAAATTTTGTTGGAAAAATGAGAAATTGCTGATGAACTTTGAACCCTTCTAACTTCCCAATGGAAATTTTTTTTTAAAAAAAAATTGTGCTGGTGTAAAGCAGACAAGTGGGAAATGTTATTTAGTAACTATTTTGTGTGACATATCTCTCAGATTTATGGGCATAAAATTTCAAATTTTGAAAATTGCGAAATTTTCAAAATTTTCGCCAAATTTCCGAAATTTTCACAAGTAAACGTAAAACATATCGGCCTAAATTTACCACTGTCATGAATCATGAAGTACAATATGTCACGAAAAAACAATGTCAGAATCGCCAGGATCCGTTGAAGTGTTCCAGAGTTATAACCTGTCAAAGTGACACTGGTCAAAATTGCAAAAAATGGCCGGGTCTTTAAGGTGAAAAAAGGCTGGGGGCTGAAGGGGTTAAAGTCCTTTCGTGGGATGATGGACAAGACTAACAAAAATGTGGGAGATATTTGAGACATTTTTGTCTCTGGTTATTTACTATTAATAAAATGACCTAAATAATAATTTTAACACGTATGGAATAAAAATTAAGTCTTATCCCTTTTGCTGAGGTGTATATTCCAGTGACCAGTATGAGAGAGTGTGTGAGCGATAACACCAAATTTATCACACTTGCTCCCCTTTCACACCTGAGACCTTGTAACACTAATGAGTCACATGAAACTGGGGTGGGAAGGTGGCTAATTGGGCCCAATTTGGCCATTTTCACTTAGGGATGTACTCACTTTTGTTGCCTGCGGTTTAGACATTAATGACTGTGTGTTGAGTTATTTGGAGGGCACACAAAATTTACACTGTTATACAAGCTGTACACTGACTACTTTAGTAGAGGAGAAAAACAAGAAAATCAGCTCACACTTGGGGCCCCTTCACATGTCACTAATTCTGGTACGTATGATGCTGTTTTTACACGTACCAGAATTACGGACATACGCAGACCCATTAAAATTAATGGGTCTGAGCACACATTAGTGATTTTTCACTGACCGTGTTCCGCACGGAGACAAGTCAGTTTTTCTCTGGCATCACTGATGTCACGAGGACCACGCAGTGGGGTGAGCCGTGTAACATGTACCAGAAAAAAACATATCATTGAAATAAAATTATTTTTAAGTTCACCTGTCTCCAGCGATGCTGTCACGGTCGTTGCTGTCTCCTGCTTCCAGGCCGACTAATTATGCTCATGAATATTCACTGCACCGCCGACCCGGAAGTAACAGCAGCGGCTGAAGACATCAGCACCATGGACAGCAGCGGCGTGGACAGGTGAATATAGAAGTCCCTGATCTCCGTGTGCGATCACGGATAGCACACGAAGAACACACACATGCCAAAATCGTGGCACACGGAGGGCCAATTGCATCTTTAACACGTCGGTGAAAAACGTGTGTTTTTCTCTGACATGTAAAGGGGGCCTTAGTATGTTGTCCATATCTTCTGGAACCAGGAGGAAGTACGAGAATTCACCACTGCTGGGCATTGAGTTGTACATATAGAGGAAGAAAAACGATGCAGCTTCAAAACCAGTAAATTCCTTAAAACTTCTTTTATTGAAAAAATATAAAAAATATAATAAACATGATGTCACACAAAAATCGGACAAGGCAGGTAGAACGTTATTCTTATGCTTTACCTCCCTTGTATGATTTTTGTCAACACAAACTAACTCATGACAGTGGTCATCAGATGACCCCCGGCTGTCATTATAACTTATCGACACCCTGTGTTTGCGTCAAGGGATCGCCGATGGCGGTGTTGTTAAAAAAAGAAATGCTGAAGCTGTGTAAATGCTACATTTTTTATGAGCTGCTTTTTATCTGTACATTTTGATGAAGCTATCACACTCGGGTCGGCAGACCCATGGCCATTCCGTGCATTTGCAGTCCGTGCTCGGACCGGTTGGCGTGGATCTGTGAGTCACATAGCATAAATACTGTGTTCACAAAATCTATTGCATTTAGCTGTCCATGCAAAGTGAATGACATGGAAACTCCGCTCACTGTGCATCTAAAAACGCTTTGTCTTTCTTGGCTTCTATGGGGTGCCTGAAAAAAGATTCATGTAAAAATCACATGTTAAAAACACAGTTGCTCTTTTAAGTCCAGAATTAATACTTTTCTGTAACTGAAAAAACATTAATAATACTGCTTCAAATCCACATAAAAAGTGGGAAAATTAATTAAAAAAAATGCATCAAAAATGTAATATTTTTTTCTTGTGCTCATGTACAGAAAACATGTGAGCAAAAATAAACAACTGATGAAAAAAATACAGCATTTATTCTATGTGAGAACACAGCCTTGTTTAAAAAAGAGCACTTAAAAAAAACTACAGCTTATCCCACAAAATAGCAAGAACTTATATAGTGAAAAAAGTCTGACTGCTACAAGAAATAGTTACATAGTTACTTAGGTAGAAAAAAATACCTAGGTCCATCTAGTTCAACCTTCCTCCACTAATTCTACATTTTGTCCCTAAGTCACTTATAACAAACAATGTTGTGTGTAGTGAGGAAATCATCCAGCCCTTTTTTAAAAGCTGTTATAGTATCAGCCATTACTACCTCTTGTGGTCGGCATTCCACAGTCTGACTGCTCTACCTTAAAGAACCCTTTCCTATTTAGCTGCCGGAATCGCTTTTCTTCCACTCGCAGTGAATGCCCCCTGGTCCTGGTCCTTAGTATTGTCTTTGGAAGGAATAAGTCATGTGCCAGTCCTTTATATTGACTACACATGTATTTATACATATAAATGAGATCTCCTCTGAGACGTCTTTTTTCTAAGCTAAACATATCTAGCTTTTTCAACTTGTCATCATATGGGAGGCCTTCCATTCCTTGTAGTAGTCTAGTTAGCCGCCTTTGAACTGACTAACTTCTGAATGTACTTTTTAAAATGTGGAGCCCAAAACTGGATCCCATATTCCAGATGTGGCCTTACAAGTGATTTATAGAGGGGTAACAATACGTTGGGATCCCGGGATCTAATCTCTCTTTTTATACACACTAAAATCTTGTTTGCTTTAGCAGCTGCTGCTTCACATTGAGTGCTGCTGCTCAGCTTATTTGTAAGGCTACTTTCACATTTGCATTCAGTGGAGTCCGTCACTATGGAGAATAGCGCAGTCCATTAACGCACTGCGCTATTCTCCATAGACTTGTATGGACGACGCACTGTAACGCAAGTGTCAGCGTTCCATCCGCTGGACGACGCAGCGTCGTTATTTTGACGCTGCGTCGGGCGGAATGAACGCTGCATGTTAGGCTACTTTCACACTTGCGTTCAGCGCATTCCGTCACTATGGAGAATAGCGCAGTCCGTTAACGCACTGCGCTATTCTCCATAGACTTATATGGACGACGCACTGTAAGGCTAGTTTCACACTTGCGTTGGACGGGATCCGTAGCATTGCGTTGTGTGACGCATGCAACGGATGCGTTGCATACAGTGGCACAACGGATGCTACGGATCGTACAAAATAACGCAATCCGTTATAGGTTTTTTTTTCCTTGACTTTACACATCTGGGCATGCGCAGTTGTGTAAAGACGGATGCGTTAACGGAATCCGTTAAATGACGCATTCTAACGGAATCCGCCACTATAGGCGTCCATTATAAAAACAACGGACGCCAAACGGATTCCTGCAGGTTGCTTTTTTTGAAACTCCGCCAAGCGCAGAAAAACGCTACATGCACGTTCCATCCGCCCGACGCAGCGTCAAAATAACGACGCTGCATCGTCCAGCGGATGCAACGCAGACACTTGCATTACAGTGCGTCGCCATATAAGTCTATGGAGAATAGCGCAGTGCGTTAACGGACTGCGCTATTCTCCATAGTGACAGACTCCGCTGAACGCAAGTGTGAAAGTAGCCTAATCAGAATCCCTAAGTCCTTCTCCTGTTCTGTAGTCACGAGTTTACTTCCATTCAATGTATATGCAGCTATAGGATTACTCCGTCCTAGGTGCATTACTTTACATTTATCAACATTAAATCTCATTTGCCAAGTATCTTCCCATTCTGACATCTAATCCAGATCATTTTGTAATATTGTACTATCAAGGTCAGTTTTTAATATCCTACATAGTTTGGTGTCATCAGCAAAGACTGACACTTTACTATCAATCCCATCCACAAGATCATCAATAAAGAGATTAAAAAGAATTGGTCCTAGCACAGAACCCTGCGGCACCCCACTGCTTCCTATAGCCCATTTAGAGAATGTACCATTTATGACTACTCTTTGTTTCCTATCTTTTAGCCAATTCCTTACCCAGTTGCATATAGTTTCCCCTAGTCCTTGCTTCTGGAGCTTTAGTATAAGCCTATTATGTGGTACAATATCAAATGCCTTTGCAAAGTCCAAATAAATAACATCAGCTGCATTACCAATATCCAGGTTTGCACTTACCCCCTCATAGAACCCCAACAAGTTGGTTACACAGGACTTATCTTTCATGAGTCCATGCTGTCAGTTATTATATTATTTTCTGCAATATATTTTTGCATGTCATCCCTTAAAATGCCCTCAAAAACTTTGAATACTACTGATGTCAGGCTTACTGGATGGTAGTTGCCTGGATCTACCCTCTTACCTTTCTTAAAGGGAACCTGTCATCAGAAATTTGGCTTTCAACTTAAATATTTCCCCCTCTGCAGCTCCTGGGCTGTGTTCTAGTTAGGTTCCTGTACTTTTTGCGCCCCCTTTTAAACCAAAATAAATACTTTATAAAGTTATACCTTTTAGTATGAAAATCTTGTAAATTCTCCATGGGGGCGGGCCGTCTGGTGTCCGTTGCTGTCCCTCCTGCAGATTGACGCCGTCCCCCATTGCTCCATTTCATATCCCATTTCATATCCCAGGACGCCGACCACTGCGCCCGAGGTATTTATTTTGGTTTAAAAGGGGGCACAAAAAGTACAGAAACCTTACTAGAATGCAGCCCAGGAGCTGCAGAGGGGGAAACATTTAGGTTGAAAGCCAAATTTCTGATGACAGGTTCCTTTTAAATATCGGTACCACATAAGTATTTATCCAACCACCCCGATAGAGCAGGACATTACCGGATTTCAGTCTACGCTCTGCTGATGCAGTCTGCTTAATGTCCCTCACTGTTACCTCTTCCTCTCAGGTAGAAAGCAATAATATATTGGCGGACTAGTGGCCCAACATTTTCCAGAATACATTATGTGAGCCACATAATTCTCCCTCATTCTTTGCTGTAAAGGTTGGGAGTGTTGTGGTACATGAGGCCCAGAATCCAATCCCATTATCCCCACTGTGGGAACAATAACTGCCATGTGTATGGGGCTCTAATGCCCTGTGTGCAGGGAGAAGGGATACATTCATTACACTAGACCCAACTCCCATTATCCACACTGTGGGAACAATAACTGCCATGTGTATGGGGCTCTAATGCCCTGTGTGCAGGGAGAAATGACACATACATTACACCAGACCCCACTCCCATTATCCCCACAATAACTGCCCTGTGTATGGGGCTCTAATGCCCTGTGTGCATGGAGAAGTATTACATACATTACACCTATTCTGTCTCTTCCTGGTAGCAATGAATCCAACCGCTCTAATTATCAGTCCCTTAGATAACTGTATGATTTTACTCACTCTACCGGCTTCCACAGATAGTGTTAACTCAGCCCAAACGATGACTTGTAGGAAGACAAGGAGAAACGCTGTAGTTTTCTTCTAGAATCTTGTATTAAGTACAAAGTAAAGGCAGGTGAAAAGGAATAATCTGTACAGGGTTGCAGACATGTCTCTTCAGTAATGATTCCTCTAGACTAAACTGAAGGAGAAGGGAGGAGCTTTCTATACAGAAGCCAACTAAGGGAGGAACATAGGGACAAACTTCATACAGTCTAATCTACCTAGTAACAGTAAGGAATTTCCTGATAGGAGGAAAAAATATGCAATGCAAGAATTATATACAACAGGTTGTTCCCATTCATGGGACACAACACTCCCCGTCTGAAATCATATGATTTAATAAGTCCTTCTACGACGTAAGGAGTCGATCCTGTCCCTCAATGTCACGAAACCTGTAACGAGAAAAGAGACAAACACAAAAAATGCAACCGTAATGCACTGAATTCAAGTCCATGCTTGGTTGATGAAGCATTGTCCTTGCGTAAAAATGTAAAAGTAGAAAAATGTAAAAAATGAATCCAAGTTCAACAAACCCATCTTCAGATTGAGGAAGCCGCAAACATGCCAACTCTTCCTCCAACCCAATAATCCAACGGTAATGTTTTGATCCAAAGGAAAAGTTCAAGGTTCATTAGACACGGACAATTGTGTCTCCGTACAGCAGGGGTAAGGAAAGGTACGCTCCCCGCCGTGGCAGTGTCCAACGACAAAGTTAGTTCATGTAACGTCCTCCTTTGGTAAAGGTAGCACGAGCTCGGTGACTGGACGAATCACACACATGTGCCAGCCGTGGCACGTTGAAGACTTGTAGTCGGTGAAACAGTGAGCAATGTGAATAAGACAAGCTACGGCTCGTACCTCAGATGACCAACTTGAGAAGCGCTCGAAGTGATGAAGTCTCAACTTCTGTTTTGATGTCACTGAAATGTAACGAGCGGAGTCGACCGGTCTAATTTCCTTGTCGGATTCTGGTTCCACCAGCTCGTACACAGGTCTCCTCGTATAAGATACTTGGAGGTGTCAGCCACATGTTGTCGCCGAATCTGGATGCAGCAGTGAGTCTCGTTCCTCGGTCGGCTGGGTTTTGTTCGGTGGGAATGTGGTGCCGCTGCTCAGCATGATCTCTGTTGAGGATATTTTGCGTAATCTCGACTAAGCATTTCTCCATCTCTGGTTGTCTTTCCAAAGTGCGTTTTAGAGAGGAGGACCTTGCGGTTGCTTGCTGGGAGTTGTTTGGCAACCTTGGCCTTGGAGACCGAAAGGGTAATGGGGCTACCCAACTGTTAGAGTCATTTTGAGAGAACTCTTTATCCATAATCTTTACGAATTCTTTGTCTTTTCTCATCGGAGCCAATTTGTTGTCTTCGTTTGTAGACTCGAACGCTGTTGACCCGAAGTCGTCATCCCAGATATGATATGCGTCCGCGCAGTCGGGAGGCTGCTGTCGCCACCTGGTGTCACTCAGCCTCTCTTTCACCCCGTAGTGATGCGGACATGGTTGAAAGTGAGTGCCGCGACCGTTTGGGAGGATGTGCGTCTTGTAGGAGGAGATCGCATCGGGACTCTTCCTTTTGCCTACGCAGACGTTTCCTATGATCACCGAGCCTAAGTCGTAGCGTTGAGTAAATGGCGCATCATGTGGCCCGTTTATGTGTTGGCGTACTTTGTGTAGCCGGAGGATGTCCCTTCCAATCAGAATCAGGATTTTTGCACTATGATCAAGAGGTGGGATCTTGCTGGCGATAGTTCTCAGGTGAGAGTGGTGAAGAGCTGCCTCAGGTGTCGGAATCTCTTCCCGGTTAGCCGGTATCTGGTTGCACTCGACGAGTGTCGGTAGAGGTATCTCTACGGTATTTTCAAGAGATGTTACCACGAGACCACTGGCTGTTCTTCCGCAAGCTTCTGAGATGCCGCTGCAAGTATCTAGTGTATAAGGGTAGGCATTTCCTTTTAAGCCGAACAAGTCGAAGAGTTCAGACCTGGCAAGTGACCTGTTACTCTGGTCGTCCAGGATGCTGTACACCTTCACGGCCCTTTCTGGGTGACCTTTGGGATATACCCTTACTAGGCATATTTTTGCACAAGACTTGTCCCAGAGATCTTCTCCGCAGACTGCGGTGCACGAGGAGGATACTGTCAGGTGGTTTGCCGCTTGGCCTGTACTCTCCCCGCAATGACTTGTGGTAGGAGAAGGTGTAGGTGCAGGATCAGGCTGAGATGGGTGCAGCGCTTGTACGTGATCTGTGCTGTCACACTCCATGCACTTAATTGTAACCTTACAGTCCTTGGCAAGGTGTTCTGTAGAGGCACAACACCTGAAACATACCCCAAACCTTTTCAAGAGTTCCTTTCGTTCTTGAAGGGGTTTCTTCCTGAAGCCAGTGCACTTCTTCAGGGGGTGTGGCAGCTTGTGAATTGGACACTGGCGGTTTGGATTTTCCGCCTTCCCGCCTTCATTGCCCTTGTCTGGTGCTGACGTTGGTGTAGGTGGTAGAACATCGGTCTTTTTGACTGATACTGGGCCCCTACATTTTCTGTCATTTTGATGAGTGCTCTCATATCTTACGTTCCGCGATGCCGTTGATGAACTCGCAGAAGTAGGAGAATGGAGGGAAGGAGACTTGGTGCTCTTTTTTTTAGTTTGTTCCTACCGTAGTCCACCTTTCCTGCACGTTGTAAGGTAATTTGGCGACTATGGGTTTCACCCCACGAGCGGTGTCCAGGTAGCTGAGGCCAGGTAGGTGTGTGTCTGTTTTGGCCAGCTGGAGCTCAGACAGCAGGTCGCTGAGTTCCTGGTACTTTGAAGCATCCTTGCCAGATATTTTGGGAAGGTCGTATAGTTGTTTCAGCAATGCATCTTCAATTGCTTCAGGACTGCCGAAGCCTTTCTCTAGTCTGTCCCATGCGGTTGCGAGACCAGTTGTTGGGTCGCTGATGTAGACGGATCTGAGTCTCTTGATTCTTTCAGTAGACCGTGGCCCTAGCCACCTGATTAGCAAGTCCAGCTCTTCAGAAGCCGTAATGCCGAGGTCACGCGTTGCGGTTTTGAAGGCACACTTCCACCCTCTGTAGTTTTCAGGCTGGTCGTCAAACTTTGTGAGACCGGTGTTGGTGAGTTCTCGGCGGATCATGTACCTCGCAAAGTCGGACATGTCTGATCTTTCCGACGTTGGGGGCACATTTGTTGACTGCGTGGTGCTGGTTGCGTGATTCATAGCTTCTTGGTTCGGGAACATGGGAAAGTATGGAGTGGTGTAGGCATTTAGACCAGTGATCGGTTTGGTGTGTACAATCTCTGTTGTATACGGGGCTGGAACTACATAGTTGTTGGGAGTGTAGCGCCTTGCCGGCATGTTAGGTTGCATGTAGGTTGCATACAGAGGTTGCTGATGCGCAGGGTGTGGCTGTGCATTGGAATATGAAGCAGGTTCAGGCTTGAAAGTCTGAGGTGCATTGGACTGACCTGGAAGGCTGGAAGCTGTAGGTGGATCAGTGTCTTGAGGCTCTGGAGAAGTGTTAGCACTGACGGGAATGTTGATGGTAGTTGGCAGTTCGTCGGCTTGGCTCAGCACGTAATCTCTTGTACGCTTAAGTGAGTCTTCTGAGTCGAGATCACACAAAGTGGCGCTGCCTTCTTGGCTCCCACCCAGAGCTTGCTCAAAGACTTTTAGCCTTGCCATGGCCGCCACATGTTCACATTCCTTCTGAAGGGCTTCAATTTCTGCTTCCTTGCATGCAGATTCTGCTTTCATCTCTGCTTCCTTGCGTGCAGATTCTGCTTTCATCTCTGCTTCTCTCTAGGCGAAGATGGCTTGTACTTTTGTTGTTTCTGCTTCAGCGCGTGCCTTTATGAGCTGCTCGCTGAGGGTTGAGTACCTTGATGAGCCTGATTTGAGTGAGTGCCTTGAGCTCTTAACGGACCTGGATTTGTAAGATGCCGCTCCTGACATTTGCGCAATTTTTGCTTCAGTCTCGCTCACAATGTCGCGCACGGTGCGGTCTCGTTCAGCATTAAGCTGTTGAAAGTCCTGTAGTTCTTTTTGAAACTGAGACGTATTTGATCTCAGCAGGGTAGAGGAATATTTTTTACAAATCTCTTTGTAAGACCGGTATGCTGAGTACAGTTGTTCAAGGGCTCACTCTGGTGGTAGCTCATGAGCACCAGGCGCAGATAAAACAGTCACTTGTTTTTGCACTCTTTGCCACAATAATGCTGTATGGGTAAACAGTTCACTTCTGGCTGTTTCTAGGTTCTCTATAACCTTCCATGTTGGTCTGATAAACCGCTTAGATCTTTCACTGTAATTTGAGTGTGAGTCCCTGTCTTCCTCTTGTTGCTTTAAAGCAGGTAGTGAGAGAGCTCTCTTTGGGTATGTGCGCACTAGACGTTTTTTTCACGCTGCGTTTTTATGTGCGTTTTTGTCTAAAAAAAACGCACCCGCGGCTAAAAAAAACGCGGCAAAAACGCATGCGTTTTTGCCGCGATTTGGTGCGTTTTTTGCTGCGTTTTTAATCAGTGCACAATGCCATTAAAGATTGTTGATGAAAAAAAAAAAAAAAAAAAGGTCTGATGTCATTTCCTTCTTCAAAATGTTCATTGTATGCAGGAGAGCAGACAGCTGCAGAACTAGTGTATGCAGGAGAGCAGACAGCAGCTGCAGAACTACAAGTCTCAGCATCCTCCATTCACTAGTGTATGCAGGAGAGCAGACAGCAGCTGCAGAACTACAAGTCTCAGCATCCTCCATTCACTAGTGTATGCAGGAGAGCAGACAGCAGCTGCAGAACTACAAGTCTCAGCATCCTCCATTCACTAGTGTATGCAGGAGAGCAGACAGCAGCTGCAGAACCACAAAGCTCAGCATCCTCCATCCAGGACTGTATGCAGTTTTTTGCCCAAAAAGAAAAAAAAAATGACATGGGCTTCGCCATATTTTTGTATGCTAGCCGGGTACAGCAGGCAGGTACGGGCTGCCCCCAACCCCCAGCTGCCTATTTGTACCCGGCTGGGAACCAAAAATATAGAGAAGCCCTTTTTTTTAATTATTTCATGAAATAATTAAAAAAAAAAAATGACGTGGGCTTCGCCTAATTTTTGAGTCCAGCCGGGTACAACTAGGCAGCTGGGGATTGGAATCCACAGTGCAGGGTGCCCATGCTTTCTGGGCACCCCCACTGCGAATTGCAGTCCGCAGCCACCCCAGAAAATGGCGCTTTCATAGAAGCGCCATCTTCTGGCGCTGTATCCAACTCTTCCAGCTGCCCTGAAGCCGGGTGGCTAGCCGGGTAATAATGGAGTTAGGGCTAGCTGTATATTATCAGCTAGCCCTAAGCCCGATATTCATGGTGTCACGCCAATATTAGACATGGCCACCATGAATTTCTAGTAATGATAAAAAAAAAAACACAACACACAGAAAAATATTTTTATTAGAAATAAAACACAACACAATTAGTGACTCCATCTTTATTGAAATAAACCCCCCTCCGCGCCGTCCAATCCGGATCCAATATCATCTGATCGGTCTGCTGGAAGGCAAAGCGATCAGATGATGTGTCAGGTTCTAGGGGCTGAAGCACATCACACATCAGCTGATTGTATAAAAGCCGGTTATACAATCAGCTGATGCATCAGTAGAAAAAAAAAAAAAAATACTCACTTATGTGCTGTGCTGATTACCGGCAGCTCCTGGAGCGATCGATTGGACAGGAGTCTGATCCCGTCCGATCGCTGCAGCAGCTGCCGGTAATCAGCTGATGAAGTCCCCTGACGGCAGGATCAGCTGATAGCCGGCCACGCGCGAAAAAGCCGGCAAGACTACGATCAGCTGATGCGTCAGGTGACTGCATCAGGTGATCCACCGCCAGGTCCTGCAAGCAAGGTCCTGCCCCGGGGAGACTGCACACAGCCAGAGCGGCGGTACCGGGAGGAGATGGGAGCGGGCATGGCACCGGGACCCTGCGGACAGGTGAGTATATATGACATTTTTTTTTCTACTGTTCACTTTGGTTTTCGCCGCTGCCTCCACCTCCCGCCCAGACATGGCGCCGCACGGAGCTGACATGCACAGGACGGGAGGTGGAAGCAGCGGTGACGGTACCGGGAGGATTCACGCTTCTGTGTTTACCAACAGAAGGAATCCTCTTCCTGTACACGTCACTGTAGTGCCCACCCCTTGCGTTTATAGCTGCGTTTTTAGTCATAGAAACGCGGCTATATGCGTTTTTCATTGCGTTTTTAACATCTCATTGAATTCAATGAGTGAAAAACGCAGTGGAAAACGCAGAAATAATTGACATGCTGCGTTTTTGTGGTCACCACAAACACGCAGCTAAAAAAAAACGCTGTGTGAGGACAGCACTTCTGAAAACCCATTGACATTGCTGGGGAAGCAATGTCACTGCGTTTTCAGCACAAAAACGCGGTAAAAAACGCCGCTAAAAACGCGGCAAAAACGCCTAGTGCGCACAAGGCCTTTGACTCCATCAGGAAGGGTGAATGCTGCTCTGCACTGGTTGTCAGGGAAACAATACAATGTTGCAATCTCTGCAGCCAGCAGTCTGTGTTTTGCAGAATGTATTTGCAGAGTCTCTGGCTGCAATTTACAATTAGCTTATGGGTGATTCTAGGTTTAGGCTATGTGCGCACGTTGCGTAAATACATGCAGTTACGCTGCGCTTTGTAGCGCAGCGTAACTGCATGCGTCCTGCGTCCCCTGCATAATCTATGGAGATTGTGCAGGGGCCGTGCGCACGTTGCTTTTTTGAACGCAGCGATTTCCATGCAGAAATTTACATCCGAATCGCTGCGTAAAAAAAAGCAACATGTCACTTCTTTGGTGCGCTTTGGTCCCATTGAAATGAATGAAGGTTGTTCAAAGCGCAACGAAAATGCATCGCTGTGCGCTTGCACTGCATTTTTGTTGCGCTCTGAATGATACTGAACGCATGCAGTTTGCCCTGGAAGTGAGGTCAAGAGGTTGGTTTCCTGTTGACCTCACATCCTGGCAAAGTACAGTCATCTTTCCTGTATTTTGGAGAGAGGCGGGCGTGTTTTTTTTTTTCCCTACACAGGTTCGGATCAATTATTTGGAGCATATACCATGGCGTGGTATAATCGTTTAAAAATAGATGTTCCGAAGATGATCAGCCTGGTGAGTATAGTCAATGTTTTATTTTTTTGTCCCATAGTTTAGCCCCCGTGACCTGGTCCTGGCCCGTCCCCTAGTTTAGCCCCTGTGATCTGGTCCTGGCCCGTCCCGTAGTTTAGCCCCTGTGATCTGGTCCTGGCCCGTCCCGTAGTTTAGCCTTTGTGATCTGGTCCTGGCCCGTCCCGTACTTTAGCCCCTGTGATCTGGTCCTGGCCCGTCCCGTAGTTTAGCCCCTGTGATCTGGTCCTGGCCCGTCCCATAGTTTAGCCCCTGTGATCTGGTCCTGGCCCGTCCCGTACTTTAGCCCCTGTGATCTGGTCCTGGCCCGTCCCATACTTTAGCCCCTGTGATCTGGTCCTGGCCCGTCCCATACTTTAGCCCCTGTGATCTGGTCATGGCCCGTCCCGTGATGCGGCCCCGTCCCGTAATGCGGCCCCGTCCCGTGGTGCGGCCCCAACCCGTGATGCGGCCCCGACCCAATGCGGCACCGTCCCGTGATGCGGCCCTGTCCCAATGCGGCCCCGTCCCGTAATGCGGCCCCGTCCCGTAATGCGGCCCGTCACCTGGTGCTGTCCGGTGCTGTGGTGCTGTCCGGCCCGTTGTGCTGACCCGTCCATTGTTGATGTCCCATCCGCTCCTGCTCCCCCGTCCACTCCTGCTTGAATGATATATTTCTTCATGAGCTGAGGTGACGTCACCCCAGCCGTGGGAAATGTCCTCAAGTTACCCTATTCTCCCCAGCTGAGGTGACGTCACCCCAGCCGTGGGAAATGTCCTCAAGTAATCCCATTCTCCCCAGCTGAGGTGTGATAAAATGTAAAAAATGAAAATAAAGTTTGTGATCTTATCTATCGATTCTTTCTTTTATTTTCTATATTTCCATGTATCCTTCTTTCTATGTGTTTGTTCTATATTTCCATGTATCCTTCTTTCTATGTGTTTGTTCTATATTTCCATGTATCCTTCTTTCTATGTGTTTGTTCTATATTTCCATGTATCCTTCTTTCTATGTGTTTGTTCTATATTTCCATGTATCCTTCTTTCTATGTGTTTGTTCTATATTTCCATGTATCCTTCTATGTGTTTGTTCTATATTTCCATGTATCCTTCTTTCTATGTGTTTGTTCTATATTTCCATGTATCCTTCTTTCTATGTGTTTGTTCTATATTTCCATGTATCCTTCTTTCTATGTGTTTGTTCTATATTTCCATGTATCCTTCTTTCTATGTGTTTGTTCTATATTTCCATGTATCCTTCTTTCTATGTGTTTGTTCTATATTTCCATGTATCCTTCTTTCTATGTGTTTGTTCTATATTTCCATGTATCCTTCTTTCTATGTGTTTGTTCTATATTTCCATGTATCCTTCTATGTTTGTTCTATATTTCCATGTATCCTTCTTTCTATGTGTTTGTTCTATCTTTCCATGTATCCATACATTTATCTGTACACATTTTTTATTTTTTTTTCCCGGAACATGGTTTTTACTGCTCTTTTGTGTTTCTAGGTGGAGTCGTTCCCCTGCTTATGGGACCCATCCAGTCGAGATTATAGCCATAAACAAAAGCGGGAAAACAGCTGGATAATTATCTGCCGTGAACTTTTCCCTCGGTGGCATGAGGCTGATGCTGCACTGCAGAATCAAATTGGTAATGTTAATTGATGCGTCGTACTGTCTACCAAAATATTTTATACTCTGTCTTCAAGATTTTTAATTTTTTATTTTTATTTGTGACAGTAAAAGATATACGGAAAAGATGGTGGTCAGTGAAGGACCGGTACAATCGGTTCCAAACGGAGGCCAACCGTAGAGGATCTTCGCCTTCAAAATTTAAATTTCCTTTCTATGATGAGCTGCAGTTTCTCCAGACAAGCCGAGTCTTACGTCCGTAAGTTTACAAAATTCTTGCTCAATAAACAACCAATGTTACCCATCTTATTTACCAATGTGTTAATATTATAAATTCTCTAAATGAACTATTTTATGTATTCACAGGACCGAAGGAAATATAGATCCTCCACAGGAGCCTACACAAGAAAGTACTCTGGAGAGTGAAGAGCTGGTGTTACAACAACCACCACAAGACATCTCCAGCCAGGCGTCTGAGGAATCAAACATGGCGGCAACAGAACAGCAACATCCCAGCACAGGCGGTTCGTCGGTGGCAGCGGCAACTTCAGTGTCTGGGATCCATCAACACACTCAAAGAGGGAACCCCCCCCCCCCCCCCCAAAAAAAAACAGAAAACAAGGAGAGCCAAGTACTGATCCACTAGAAAATGAAAAACTTTGGCTATGCTAAAAAGTACGGCACAGGAGGATCACTTAGATAATTTTGGGTCAAGCATTGCGAATCGATTGCATCTCCTAAACAATCGTTGTAAACAATCAACATGCATGACGGCCATTTGTTCAGTATTGGCTGGCTTTGAGGAAGATGTGCCCTTCCCAACAGGAGGTGAGCTTGCCTGTGGCATTGAAAATTTTTTTTCATGTAAACAGGCAAAAACACCAATTGTAGCATCAACTACAACAAGTGCCACCTTCACACCTTCTAGTGCCACCATTCCAACACCACCTGCCCCTTATTCCTTTGTTCGTCCCTCCCCTACCCAGACTTTCCTACCACATTTGGGAGAAAAAGCTGTGGAAAAACAAGCGCAATAGGGTCTTACCCCAATATGTGAGGTGTAGGGAGGGGGGAGTCAAATTACTCACCAATTGCAGTTGTGAAAAGCCACAACTACTATAAACGCATGTATCGTCGATCCAAGGCTGCAGCCACCAAAACCGGTAGATAACAGAGAGCAAAGGAGAGAGGTGTTCAATTGTCGCGCCAATAGATCACTTCAGCAGATGTTCAGATCAATGTCACTTTATTGTCATTCAGGTCGACGCGTTTCTGGAGCAACTGCCCCCTTCATCAGGACCACCAGGAATAGAAATAACATCCAATAATTGGATGTTATTTCTATTCCTGGTGGTCCTGATGAAGGGGGCAGTTGCTCCAGAAACGCGTCGACCTGAATGACAATAAAGTGACATTGATCTGAACATCTGCTGAAGTGATCTATTGGCGCGGCAATTGAACACCTCTCTCCTTTGCTCTCTGTTATCTACCACATTTGGGGTGAGACCTGCCACCCCATATTATCAATCACAATTAAGGCGTGAGGTTCACCAAAAAAACATTGAACCAAATACCCCTCAAATTACTGGCCCATCACAAAGCTTGGAAGCCATGACCAACCTGTATTCTGAAGACGTTTTTAATCTCTAAATTAAAATTCCCCCAAAAATTTGAGGCTTATTACACAGCTATGTTTAGACTGTAAAATAAAAAAAAGGGTCCTATCCTAAAGAATTATTTAATGTTTCAAAAAAAATTTAAAACAATGTGTATGTTTATTTTTACACTGTCAAGTTTAGAACACTGTAAAATAAAAAAATACTAGTTTTCAATTGAATCTTTTTGGTTAAATAAATTGTGAAAAACAGTTTTGACTTTGTGTGTGTGTGTTAACTTCTTATTTTGTTTCATCCAAATTGTGACACAGTAAATACATAATTTTTCATTTAACACATATTTATTTCACATAACATAAACATAACAAACATGTTGCATTTGAGGTATTAATTAGGGGTGACAAGATGTGCGTTCCATTGAGCGTGAAAAAAAATCTTCAACATCTTTTCTTTCATTCGGGGTCCTGTCTTCTCTGCTGGTCTGGCTGCTCAACACCGACACTGGAGTATTGCCAGTGAACGGCACCTTCCGGACTCATAAAGTAGTCAGTGAAGGTCTCTCTCACAGAGACACCAGAATTACTAGGCCGACCAGAAACGGTCAATACTGGCATAAAGCTTCGTGCCTGTGCTTCTTCAACTACATCACTGGTGTACTGACGAGCAAAATTGTGGAGTGCACAGCACGCTTTTATGACAGCATCAACCGTGTTTGGTTTTAACTGGATGGCTGTGTGAAAGATCCTCCACTGACTACTCATGATTCCAAAGGTGCACTCCACATATCTACGTGCACGACTCAGCCGATAGTTAAAAATCCTACGCCGGTTATCCAGTCCCCTCCGTGGGCATGGGCGCAGCAGGTTTGTTCGTAAAGGGAAGGCCTCATCCGATACCATCACAAAGGGGACTGGATCTGTGGAGCCCGGCAAAGGTTGTGAGGCTGGGAGCGTTACGCAATCTTGAAGAATTTGCAGACCAATCTGTGATGTTCTCAACACCCGAGAATCCCCCGTACTGCCATAAGCACCAACATCGATGGCCACAAAGTTGTAATGGGCATCCGCCACTGCCATGAGGACCACAGAAAAATATTTTTTGTAATTAAAAAAATTGGATCCTGATCGCGGTGGCTTCTGCACTCTTACATGTTTGCCATCGACGGCACCTATGCAGTTGGGGAAGTTGGCCACAGTCTTAAAGCCTGCCGCAACCTGCAGCCAAGTCTGCTCGGTTGGGGAAGGCATCACTATGGGCTGCAACTTCTGCCAGATCACGTTGCATGTGCACCTCACAATTTCGGAAATGGTTGATTTACCAACCCGAAATTGAAGATGCAGGGATGCAAAACTCTCTCCAGTGGCCAGAAATATGGAAAAGAAAAGAAAATTAAATGAAAACCAGTTTGGGACTTTTTTCAAAATTTACATACATTGCAATTTAATTCAACCAATTCGCAGCAGTGACCTTATTAGCGATCTCGCTGTGTGTGACACTGGGCAGCGAGCTAGCCCCTGCTGTGAGAACGCTGCTCGTTACACACAGCTCGGCTTCATTTTTTAGTTGTTGCTCTCCCGATGTGAACCACACATCGCTGTGTGTGACAGCGAGATAGAAACAATCTGATTGCGCAGTGAGCCGGCCTCTGCGGACGCTGGTAACCAAGATAACTATCGGTGAACCAGCCAGGTTATCTGATATTTACATTAGTTAATAGCTTCCGCCGCTCTCACGTTGCCAGTGCCGGATCACTGCACGCATCGCCGGAGTACACATCGGGTAAATAAGCAAAGCGGTTTGCTTATTAACCTGATGTGTACTCTGGCTAGGTGTGCAGGGAGCCGTGCTAGGCGGTGTGCACTGGTAAGTAAGGTAAATATCGGTTAACCAAGCGCTTGGTGACCCAATATTTACCGTAGTTACCAAGCACAGCATAGCTGCCACGCGTCGCTGCTGGCTGGGTGCTGGTCAATGGTCGCTGGTGAGATCTGCCTGATTGACAGCTCACCAGCGACCATGTTGCGACGCACCAGCGATCCTGACAAGGTCAAATCGCTGGTGGGATCGCTAAAGCGTTACTGCCTGCGTTGTGACAAGAAGACATTACATATAAAGGTGTTGGCTGTGCATTGTCCTCAAGTTCTGGCTGCATTGTGTAACAGCTATATTGACTTTAATGTTGCCAGGTTTTTAGAGAAATTAAATTAAGTGCAACATGAACATTTTCCAGCAAAACAAAATCTACGTAATTCCCAGTGTCTGTCACATGAGGAGTGTGGCCAAAATGTCGAGATTCAACATGCAAGGGTGCAGATTCCTGTAGCAGACACAAAAAAAAACAAAAACATTGATTGGTATATATTACGTTACAACTTACCGCAAGGTGATGAGCAGCCTTTCCTCAGCTGAGATAGACCTTCGCATCACAGTGTCAATGTGTGTTAGGTCCGTTTTGACAATTGCTAGTAGATGATCAAAAGCGTGGATCGGGAGCCGACAAAAAGAAATGAATTTGTCTGGATACCTTTTTAAAAAAAAAAAAAAATTAAAAAAACAATAACAACCAGAAGCAGAGATTACAGAGATTACTGAATCCTCTCATGATTAGAAGCACGTATAATTCATAATACATATAGTTGGCAGAGAATGCAGAAACATGGCAGAGAATGCAGAAACATGGCAGAGCAGGCGGAAGCATGGCAGAGCAGGCGTTAACATGGCAGAAAAGGCAGAAACATGGCAGAAAAGGCGGAAAGATGGCGGAGAATGCGGAAAGATGGCATAGAAGGCGGAAAGATGGCATAGAAGGCGGAAAGATGGCATAGAAGGCGGAAAGATGGCATAGAAGGCGGAAAGATGGCATAGAAGGCGGAAAGATGCTGGAGAAGGCGGAAAGATGCCGGAGAAGGCGGAAAGATGTCGGAGAAGGCGGAAAGATGCCGGAGAAGGCGGAAAGATGCCGGAGAAGGCGGAAAGATGCCGAAGAAGGCGGAAAGATGCCGAAGAAGGCGGAAAGATGTCATAGAAGGCGGAAAGATGCCGGAGAAGGCGGAAAGATGGCAGAGAAGGCGGAAAGATGGCAGAGAAGGCAGAAACATGGCATTCATAATACATATAGTTCACAATGGTTAATTTAAAAAACATTAAGATACAGATTATATATGTCAACTGATACGTTATTAGCATAATTTATAAAAAAAAAAATGATGAAAATAGCCTATAGAGATGCATATAGAAATATGGTATAACATACACATATACATATGTAGCAACATAAAAAAAAGTAGGTTTTGCTCACCGCCTTAAATCTCTGTACAGTGAGGCAAAATGGCCTTTCTCCTCACGTGCCATAACAAGAGGATGCACCCACATCTTTTTTGTCATTGCCTACAACATATTGTATTGGTTAATAGAGCACAACACACAAAACAGAAACATGATCAAATTTGGGGAAAAAATTACCTGGCGTCTACGACGGCGAAGTAATAACAGTAGAATAATGAGCAGCCGACTTCGTTGTGCCCTGCGTAGACGTATCTGTCCTGTGGGGTGCGGCATTTTTTCAGCCAATATCACTCTGTTTCCACAATGGAGAATGTAGAGAATGTGAAGAAGAAGGAAATGACATCACAGGTTTTCTTTTTCCCAAGGCCTGTTTTCAACAAACTTTATTGAACAGTGGGTTGGAAAACGTGCCTAAAAAAACGCATGGCAAACGCATGAAAAACGCATGAAAAACGCATGCGTTTTAGATGCGTTTTTTTCCCAATACGCATTGTTTACAATTGCTCCCTCTGCCAGAGGGTGCGTTTTTTTCTGCACTGAAAAATACGCAACGTGCGCACATAGCCTTATAGCTGCACACAGTTCTGATAACAGGTTTAGGCTATGTGCGCACGTTGCGTAAATACATGCAGTTACGCTGCGCTTTGTAGCGCAGCGTAACTGCATGCGTCCTGCGTCCCCTGCACAGTCTATGGAGATTGTGCAGGGGCCGTGCGCACGTGGCGTTTTAGAGCGCAGCGCTTCGGCTACTGCCGAAGCGCTGCGTAAAAAGAAGTGACATGTCACTTCTTCCGTGCGCTTTGTCGACAGCTCCTGCTCTGTCTATGGGATGAGCTGCAGGGAGAGCGCATGGAATCAGCGCTCACTACGGACATTTCTGCAGCGATTTAAAGTGCACATGTGCTCTTCAGATCGCTGCAGAAATTTCTGCAGTGAACTGTACGCAACGTGCGCACATAACATGCTACTTTACAGGGCACTTTGTCAGAAGCTGCTATAAAGTTTTATGCTGTGGCTTGTTATCAGCCCCTTGGGGTAATCCTTTATCTGGATTGTATGCAGTATAGCACTCCTGGTAACAGGTTCTTTACTGATATATGTATACTAATCCCGGTCACAGCTAGTCCTTTTCACTGTTCTGTCTCTTCCTGGTAGCAATGAATCCAACCGCTCTAATTATCAGTCCCTTAGATAACTGTATGATTTTACTCACTCTACCGGCTTTCACAGATAGTGTTAACTCAGCCCAAACGATGACTTGTAGGAAGACAAGGAGAAACGCTGTAGTTTTCTTCTAGAATCTTGTATTAAGTACAAAGTAAAGGCAGGTGAAAAGGAATAATCTGTACAGGGTTGCAGACATGTCTCTTCAGTAATGATTCCTCTAGACTAAACTGAAGGAGAAGGGAGGAGCTTTCTATACAGAAGCCAACTAAGGGAGCAACATAGGGACAAACTTCATACAGTCTAATCTACCTAGTAACAGTAAGGAATTTCCTGATAGGAGGAAAAAATATGCAATCCAAGAATTATATACAACAGGTTGTTCCCATTCATGGGACACAACAACACCAGACCCCACTCCCATTATCCCCACAATAACTGCCCTGTGTATGGGGCTCTAATGCGCTGTGTGCAGGGAGAAGTGATACATACATTACACCAGACCCCACTCCCATTATCCCCACAATAACTGCCCTGTGTATGGGGCTCTAATGCCCTGTGTGCAGGGAGAAGTGATACATACATTACACCAGACCCCACTCCCATTCTCCCCACAATAACTGCCATGTGTATGAGGCTCTAATGCCCTGTGTGCAGGGAGAAGTGATACATATATTACACCAGACCCCACTCCCATTATCCCCACTGTGGGAACAATAACTGCCATGTGTATGGGGCTCTAATGCCCTGTGTGCTGGGAGAAGTGATACATACATTACACCAGACCCCACTCCCATTATCCCCACAATAACTGCCATGTGTATGAGGCTCTAATGCCCTGTGTGCAGGGAGAAGTGATACATATATTACACCAGACCCCACTCCCATTATCCCCACTGTGGGAACAATAACTGCCATGTGTATGGGGCTCTAATGCCCTGTGTGCTGGGAGAAGTGATACATACATTACACCAGACCCCACTCCCATTATCCCCACAATAACTGCCCTGTGTATGGGGCTCTAATGCCCTGTGTGCAGGGAGAAGTGATACATACATTACACCAGACCCCACTCCCATTCTCCCCACAATAACTGCCATGTGTATGGGGCTCTAATGCCCTGTGTGCAGGGAGAAGTGATACATATATTACACCAGACCCCACTCCCATTATCCCCACTGTGGGAACAATAACTGCCATGTGTATGGGGCTCTAATGCCCTGTGTGCTGGGAGAAGTGATACATACATTACACCAGACCCCACTCCCATTATCCCCACAATAACTGCCATGTGTATGAGGCTCTAATGCCCTGTGTGCAGGGAGAAGTGATACATATATTACACCAGACCCCACTCCCATTATCCCCACTGTGGGAACAATAACTGCCATGTGTATGGGGCTCTAATGCCCTGTGTGCTGGGAGAAGTGATACATACATTACACCAGACCCCACTCCCATTATCCCCACAATAACTGCCCTGTGTATGGGGCTCTAATGCCCTGTGTGCAGGGAGCAGTGATACATACATTACACCAGACCCCACTCCCATTATCCCCACTGTGGGAACCATAACTGCCCTGTGTATGGGGCTCTAATGCCCTGTGTGCAGGGAGAAGTGATAAATATATTACACCAGACCCCACTCCCATTATCCCCACTGTGGGAACAATAACTGCCATGTGTATGGGGCTCTAATGCCCTGTGTGCAGGGAGAAGTGATACATACATTACACCAGACCCCACTCCCATTATCCCCACTGTGGGAACAATAACTGCCATGTGTATGGGGCTCTAATGCCCTGTGTGCTGGGAGAAGTGATACATACATTACACCAGAGCCTACTCCCATTATCCCCACTGTGGGAACAATAACTGCCATGTGTATGGGGCTCTAATGCCCTGTGTGCTGGGAGAAGTGATACATACATTACACCAGACCCCACTCCCATTATCCCCACAATAACTGCCATGTGTATGAGGCTCTAATGCCCTGTGTGCAGGGAGAAGTGATACATATATTACACCAGACCCCACTCCCATTATCCCCACTGTGGGAACAATAACTGCCATGTGTATGGGGCTCTAATGCCCTGTGTGCTGGGAGAAGTGATACATACATTACACCAGACCCCACTCCCATTATCCCCACAATAACTGCCCTGTGTATGGGGCTCTAATGCCCTGTGTGCAGGGAGAAGTGATACATATATTACACCAGACCCCACTCCCATTATCCCCACTGTGGGAACCATAACTGCCCTGTGTATGGGGCTCTAATGCCCTGTGTGCAGGGAGAAGTGATACATATATTACACCAGACCCCACTCCCATTATCCCCACTGTGGGAACAATAACTGCCCTGTGTATGGGGCTCTAATGCCCTGTGTGCTGGGAGAAGTGATACATACATTACACCAGACCCCACTCCCATTATCCCCACAATAACTGCCATGTGTATGAGGCTCTAATGCCCTGTGTGCAGGGAGAAGTGATACATATATTACACCAGACCCCACTCCCATTATCCCCACTGTGGGAACAATAACTGCCATGTGTATGGGGCTCTAATGCCCTGTGTGCTGGGAGAAGTGATACATACATTACACCAGACCCCACTCCCATTATCCCCACAATAACTGCCCTGTGTATGGGGCTCTAATGCCCTGTGTGCAGGGAGAAGTGATACATATATTACACCAGACCCCACTCCCATTATCCCCACTGTGGGAACCATAACTGCCCTGTGTATGGGGCTCTAATGCCCTGTGTGCAGGGAGAAGTGATACATATATTACACCAGACCCCACTCCCATTATCCCCACTGTGGGAACAATAACTGCCCTGTGTATGGGGCTCTAATGTCCTGTGTGCAGGGAGAAGTGATACATATATTACACCAGACCCCACTCCCATTATCCCCACTGTGGGAACAATAACTGCCATGTGTATGGGGCTCTAATGCCCTGTGTGCTGGGAGAAGTGATACATACATTACACCAGACCCCACTCCCATTATCCCCACAATAACTGCCCTGTGTATGGGGCTCTAATGCCCTGTGTGCAGGGAGAAGTGATACATATATTACACCAGACCCCACTCCCATTATCCCCACTGTGGGAACCATAACTGCCCTGTGTATGGGGCTCTAATGCCCTGTGTGCAGGGAGAAGTGATACATACATTACACCAGAACCCACTCCCATTATCCCCACAATAACTGCCCTGTGTATGGGGCTCTAATGCCCTGTGTGCTGGGAGAAGTGATACATACATTACACCAGACCCCACTCCCATTATCCCCACTGTGGGAACAATAACTGCCCTGTGTATGGGGCTCTAATGTCCTGTGTGCAGGGAGAAGTGATACATATATTACACCAGACCCCACTCCCATTATCCCCACTGTGGGAACAATAACTGCCATGTGTATGGGGCTCTAATGCCCTGTGTGCTGGGAGAAGTGATACATACATTACACCAGACCCCACTCCCATTATCCCCACAATAACTGCCCTGTGTATGGGGCTCTAATGCCCTGTGTGCAGGGAGAAGTGATACATATATTACACCAGACCCCACTCCCATTATCCCCACTGTGGGAACCATAACTGCCCTGTGTATGGGGCTCTAATGCCCTGTGTGCAGGGAGAAGTGATACATATATTACACCAGACCCCACTCCCATTATCCCCACTGTGGGAACAATAACTGCCCTGTGTATGGGGCTCTAATGTCCTGTGTGCAGGGAGAAGTGATACATACATTACACCAGAACCCACTCCCATTATCCCCACTGTGGGAACAATAACTGCCATGTGTATGGGGCTCTAATGTCCTGTGTGCAGGGAGAAGTCATACATACATTACACCAGACCCCACTCCCATTATCCCCACTGTGGGAACAATAACTGTCATGTGTATGGGGCTCTAATGCCCTGTGTGCTGGGAGAAGTGATACATACATTACACCAGACCCCACTCCCATTATCCCCACAATAACTGCCATGTGTATGAGGCTCTAATGCCCTGTGTGCAGGGAGAAGTGATACATATATTACACCAGACCCCACTCCCATTATCCCCACTGTGGGAACAATAACTGCCATGTGTATGGGGCTCTAATGCCCTGTGTGCTGGGAGAAGTGATACATACATTACACCAGACCCCACTCCCATTATCCCCACAATAACTGCCCTGTGTATGGGGCTCTAATGCCCTGTGTGCAGGGAGAAGTGATACATATATTACACCAGACCCCACTCCCATTATCCCCACTGTGGGAACCATAACTGCCCTGTGTATGGGGCTCTAATGCCCTGTGTGCAGGGAGAAGTGATACATATATTACACCAGACCCCACTCCCATTATCCCCACTGTGGGAACAATAACTGTCATGTGTATGGGGCTCTAATGCCCTGTGTGCTGGGAGAAGTGATACATACATTACACCAGACCCCACTCCCATTATCCCCACAATAACTGCCATGTGTATGAGGCTCTAATGCCCTGTGTGCAGGGAGAAGTGATACATATATTACACCAGACCCCACTCCCATTATCCCCACTGTGGGAACAATAACTGCCATGTGTATGGGGCTCTAATGCCCTGTGTGCTGGGAGAAGTGATACATACATTACACCAGACCCCACTCCCATTATCCCCACAATAACTGCCCTGTGTATGGGGCTCTAATGCCCTGTGTGCAGGGAGAAGTGATACATATATTACACCAGACCCCACTCCCATTATCCCCACTGTGGGAACCATAACTGCCCTGTGTATGGGGCTCTAATGCCCTGTGTGCAGGGAGAAGTGATACATATATTACACCAGACCCCACTCCCATTATCCCCACTGTGGGAACAATAACTGCCATGTGTATGGGGCTCTAATGCCCTGTGTGCTGGGAGAAGTGATACATACATTACACCAGACCCCACTCCCATTATCCCCACAATAACTGCCCTGTGTATGGGGCTCTAATGCCCTGTGTGCAGGGAGAAGTGATACATATATTACACCAGACCCCACTCCCATTATCCCCACTGTGGGAACCATAACTGCCCTGTGTATGGGGCTCTAATGCCCTGTGTGCAGGGAGAAGTGATACATACATTACACCAGAACCCACTCCCATTATCCCCACAATAACTGCCCTGTGTATGGGGCTCTAATGCCCTGTGTGCTGGGAGAAGTGATACATACATTACACCAGACCCCACTCCCATTATCCCCACAATAACTGCCCTGTGTATGGGGCTCTAATGCCCTGTGTGCTGGGAGAAGTGATACATACATTACACCAGACCCCACTCCCATTATCCCCACAATAACTGCCATGTGTATGAGGCTCTAATGCCCTGTGTGCAGGGAGAAGTGATACATATATTACACCAGACCCCACTCCCATTATCCCCACTGTGGGAACAATAACTGCCATGTGTATGGGGCTCTAATGCCCTGTGTGCTGGGAGAAGTGATACATACATTACACCAGACCCCACTCCCATTATCCCCACAATAACTGCCCTGTGTATGGGGCTCTAATGCCCTGTGTGCAGGGAGAAGTGATACATATATTACACCAGACCCCACTCCCATTATCCCCACTGTGGGAACCATAACTGCCCTGTGTATGGGGCTCTAATGCCCTGTGTGCAGGGAGAAGTGATACATATATTACACCAGACCCCACTCCCATTATCCCCACTGTGGGAACAATAACTGCCATGTGTATGGGGCTCTAATGCCCTGTGTGCTGGGAGAAGTGATACATACATTACACCAGACCCCACTCCCATTATCCCCACAATAACTGCCCTGTGTATGGGGCTCTAATGCCCTGTGTGCAGGGAGAAGTGATACATATATTACACCAGACCCCACTCCCATTATCCCCACTGTGGGAACCATAACTGCCCTGTGTATGGGGCTCTAATGCCCTGTGTGCAGGGAGAAGTGATACATACATTACACCAGAACCCACTCCCATTATCCCCACAATAACTGCCCTGTGTATGGGGCTCTAATGCCCTGTGTGCTGGGAGAAGTGATACATACATTACACCAGACCCCACTCCCATTATCCCCACAATAACTGCCCTGTGTATGGGGCTCTAATGCCCTGTGTGCTGGGAGAAGTGATACATACATTACACCAGACCCCACTCCCATTATCCCCACAATAACTGCCCTGTGTATGGGGCTCTAATGCCCTGTGTGCAGGGAGAAGTGATACATATATTACACCAGACCCCACTCCCATTATCCCCACTGTGGGAACCATAACTGCCCTGTGTATGGGGCTCTAATGCCCTGTGTGCAGGGAGAAGTGATAAATATATTACACCAGACCCCACTCCCATTATCCCCACTGTGGGAACAATAACTGCCATGTGTATGGGGCTCTAATGCCCTGTGTGCAGGGAGAAGTGATACATACATTACACCAGACCCCACTCCCATTATCCCCACTGTGGGAACAATAACTGCCATGTGTATGGGGCTCTAATGCCCTGTGTGCTGGGAGAAGTGATACATACATTACACCAGACCCCACTCCCATTATCCCCACAATAACTGCCCTGTGTATGGGGCTCTAATGCCCTGTGTGCAGGGAGAAGTGATACATATATTACACCAGACCCCACTCCCATTATCCCCACTGTGGGAACCATAACTGCCCTGTGTATGGGGCTCTAATGTCCTGTGTGCAGGGAGAAGTGATACATACATTACACCAGAACCCACTCCCATTATCCCCACTGTGGGAACAATAACTGCCATGTGTATGGGGCTCTAATGTCCTGTGTGCAGGGAGAAGTCATACATACATTACACCAGACCCCACTCCCATTATCCCCACTGTGGGAACAATAACTGTCATGTGTATGGGGCTCTAATGCCCTGTGTGCAGGGAGAAGTGATACATACATTACACCAGACTCCACTCCCATTATCTCCACAATAACTGCCATGTGTATGAGGCTCTAATGCCCTGTGTGCAGGGAGAAGTGATACATATATTACACCAGACCCCACTCCCATTATCCCCACTGTGGGAACAATAACTGTCATGTGTATGGGGCTCTAATGCCCTGTGTGCTGGGAGAAGTGATACATACATTACACCAGACCCCACTCCCATTATCCCCACAATAACTGCCATGTGTATGAGGCTCTAATGCCCTGTGTGCAGGGAGAAGTGATACATATATTACACCAGACCCCACTCCCATTATCCCCACTGTGGGAACCATAACTGCCCTGTGTATGGGGCTCTAATGCCCTGTGTGCAGGGAGAAGTGATACATACATTACACCAGAACCCACTCCCATTATCCCCACTGTGGGAACAATAACTGCCATGTGTATGGGGCTCTAATGTCCTGTGTGCAGGGAGAAGTCATACATACATTACACCAGACCCCACTCCCATTATCCCCACTGTGGGAACAATAACTGTCATGTGTATGGGGCTCTAATGCCCTGTGTGCAGGGAGAAGTGATACATACATTACACCAGACTCCACTCCCATTATCTCCACAATAACTGCCATGTGTATGAGGCTCTAATGCCCTGTGTGCAGGGAGAAGTGATACATATATTACACCAGACCCCACTCCCATTATCCCCACTGTGGGAACAATAACTGTCATGTGTATGGGGCTCTAATGCCCTGTGTGCTGGGAGAAGTGATACATACATTACACCAGACCCCACTCCCATTATCCCCACAATAACTGCCATGTGTATGAGGCTCTAATGCCCTGTGTGCAGGGAGAAGTGATACATATATTACACCAGACCCCACTCCCATTATCCCCACTGTGGGAACCATAACTGCCCTGTGTATGGGGCTCTAATGCCCTGTGTGCAGGGAGAAGTGATACATATATTACACCAGACCCCACTCCCATTATCCCCACTGTGGGAACAATAACTGCCATGTTTATGGGGCTCTATTGCCCTGTGTGCAGGGAGAACAGTGATACATACATTACACCAGACCCCAGGGCCGGCGCCAGCACCCGGCAAATCCGGTCAAATGCCGGGGCCCTGAGCTGCCGGGGGGCCCACTCGTGGTGGCAGGAGTAGCGCACCTCTACTCAGGGGGGCCCGGTGGCCGCGCTGTCACCCCCCCCTCCCGAGGATCGCGCTTTCAATTGTATCGGCATCGCAGGTGCCGATACTATTGAGAGCAATGATGAGAGAGTGAGTGGCGCGCTCCCTCTCTCATCATTCTCCCCACTGTAACTGTCGGCGTTCTGAAAGCTCTGCAGCAGAGCGCGGTGACGTCATCACTGCGCGCCTGCTGAGAGGTCAGAGCGAGCAACAGCAATGCGCGCCGAGGAGACCGGATCAGCGGGGGAACGAGGAGAAGGGAGTATTAATCACTGTATACTACATGAGGGTGCCTACTGCTATCTGGCGCTGCACTGTGCTATATACAGGCTGTGATATTTACAAGTTGTATACTACATGAGGATGCCTACTGCTATCTGGCTCTGCACTGTGCTATATTCAGGCTGTGCTATATACAAGCTGTATGCTACATGAGGGTGCCTATTGCTATCTGGCTCTTCACTGTGCTATATACAGGCTGTGATATATACAAGCTGTATACTACATGAGGGTGCCTACTGCTATCTGGCTCTGCACTGTGCTATATACAGGCTGTGATATATACAAGCTGTATACTACATGAGGGTGCCTAATGCTATCTGGCTCTGCACTGTGCTGTCTGGGTCTGCAATGTACTATATAGGGCTGTGTACTACATGAGGATACCTAATGCTATCTGGCTCTGCACTGTGCTATATAGGTGCTGTGTACTACATGAGGGTGCCTAATGCTATCTGACTCTGCAGTGTACTATATAGGGGCTCTGCACTACATAAGGGTGCCTAATGCTATCTGGCTCTTGACTGTGGTATATAGGGGCTGTATACTGCATGAGGGTGCCTAATGCTATCTGGTTCTGTATTGTGCTATATGTGGGCTGTATACTACACAAGGGTGCCTATTGCTTTCTGGGTCTGCATTGTGCTATATGTGGGCTATATACTACATGAAGGTGCCTAATGCCATATGTGTCTGCCTTGTGCTATATGTGGGCTGTATACTACATGAGGATGCCTAATGCTATCTGGGTCTGCATTGTGCTATATGGGGGCTGCTTAATGTTATATGGGGGCTAAATAGTGCATATGGGGGCTACATAATATTATATGGAGGACAATGGGGGCTGCATAGTACTATACCCCCAGAGTTGTATGTTCCCTCCACCCAGGTGCTGTATACCCCCTCAGATCTGTATGCTCTCTCCACCCAGGTGCTGTATACCCCTTCAGAGCTGTATGTCCCCCCACCCCAGTGCTGTATATCCCCCAGAGCTGTATGTCCCCCACCACCCCAGAGCTGTATACCCCCAGAGCTGCATGTCACCCCCCACCTCACAGCTGTTTGTCCCCCCACCTCAGAGTCACCGCCCTCCTCTAGAGCTGTATGCCCCCCATTGCTGTATACCCCTTTCCTCAGTAATATGTATTTCCCCCAGTAATGTGTATGTCCCCAGCCTCTCTTGTGATGTATATACAGCAGTGTTAGTGTGCTCTGTGTGCGGCTATGTCTGTTATACAAGCCGGGAGGTGAATGAGGCTGTTGCCGGCTTCCCAATATTAGAAATATATATACTGGATAAATATATAAAAATAGTGTGTGTGTGTGTGTGTGTATCTATGTATGTCAGTGTATATGACTGTGTATAGATTTGTCTGTTTATATGTGTTTTTGTGAATTTCTCTTTAAATAAATATGTGTACGTATGCCTGTATGTGTATGTATCTGTGCAGGGCCGTCTTTGGGGGTTTTGCTGCCCTAGGCACTGTGAGTGGTGGCGCCCCCTTCTGATCAGTCAGATTAAGGGTATGTGCACACAGCATTTTGTTTTCAGACAGATCCGCGCTGTAACCCGCCCAAAAACCCCAAACTCTAAATATTAAAGAAATGAACTCATACACTGCAATGTAAACGACTTGCTGTCCATATGTTCAGTCTTTGGAGTTTTTTAAGCGCGTCAGGTTTCCTCAGACATGAAGCGACTGACAGTGACCATTATATGGCGGCTGCTGCTTGGATGCCGCTTACTACTTCATTTAAAAAATAAGTAAAATCCAGTAGCTAAAAGATGTTGAAAAAAACAACCAAGAAGCAACAGCAAAAAAAAATAAATATATATTTGCTTCAGGATAAAATGATGACTGTCCTGAAGCGTATTCTGTCTGAATAATTCCGGGGGTTCACAGACAACTACAAGACGTGTGCACATTCCCTGATAGAGCCCAGAGCCTTCAGATAGTAGTTAAGACCTGCATACACATTAACCTAAAGTGGTCTAAACCCGCCAATATCGACGGGTTCTGCTGACAGCCCAATGTGTATGGGGGCTCTAACTTCTGATTGTCGGGGGGAATAAGGCTCCAGCATGTCCGATTACGGAGTGTAGATCCTATTATCCTCTAAATGATAAGCTGCTGCCTGAGATGTCCAGCAGCGGCTCTAATAAAGAACACAGAAATACTTGGCAGAATGAGTGCTCCTGTATATGGGAGAGCTGAGCAAGATAGCTGCCGGCCTAAAAATCAGACCATAGTGTATGGGGGCTTTAGTCTCTTATTTATTAGGCTGACAGACATGCAGATAGCTGTATTTTTAGTCCAGTACGCTGACCTTATGTTTTAGGATCAAGACTGATAAAGGTAAAGATTACAACAGCTACATGACTATCACCAGAACCATCATCAGTACAGTAATACATAACTAAAACCACCCTAAATACAAGAATACGTAACCAAAACCACAGTTAGTACAGTAATACATCAATAGAACTACTGTCAATACAGTAATATCACCAAAACCACCCTAAATACAATAATACATCACCAAACCCACCCTAAAGACAATAATACATTGCCAAACCCACCCTAAAGACAATAAGGCATCACCAAAACCACCATCAGTACATGAATACATTGCCAACTTCGTACAGCAATCATGTGCAGTGTCAGGTTAGACCCATAAACATATATGTATTCCATTAACGTAGAACTCTCAGTATGTCCTTAACAATGGTAAGGAGATGCTGGTAGTTGTTACCAGCCATCATTAAACTGTAGACCATATAAGAACCTCAATACTGATTAGTCCCAGGCAGTAGACTTAACTTTTGGAGGAGATCTTATATGTTTAGGTCCATTAATTCTGAGATTAGAAGGGCAGAGGTGGGCTTAGTAGGGAGAAGGGGCATCATGGGGTGGGACTTGAGACCCCCACCAATTGCTCAAAAGACCTCTTAAGTGCACAGCTCAGGAGACCGGACTATGAAATTTTACTCCCGGAATCCATTCTGTCTGCATGTTCTGGTTCTCGGAAAAACTCGGGGCCACTGTAGTCAGACCCCCAGCGATTGGAAAGTTATTCCCCATCCCAAGGATAGGGGGTAAGTTTCCAATGTGAGAAAACCCTTTTAAAGCATTGACTGATTCCAGCAATGTGTCACTTACTGAGCTGTTTGCTGTCATTTTCTCTGCTGCAGATCTTGCAGTTATACAGAGCTCAAGAATATGCTGGACTACCTGCAGCACACCAAGATTAAGGAAAACAGAGCAGTGTATATGGGCTTCATTAGGAGTGAAAGGCAACAACTTCAATAGGTATGCACAAATAAGAAGAAACAGAAGTCTTTACATTTGCCTACGTATCTGTATATCCCATGGTCAATAATTAGCGATAATAAAGCTTTGTGCACTATAGCGTTTATTAGACACAAGGTCCATGGGATATAGAATATAATAAAACACAGGACAGGATTTGACAATGACAGGCGAATAATCCCCATGTGGGGCCACATGCGATCTCCCCCTGTTGGTAAGCTCCCTGTACTGCGATCTCCCCCTGTTGGTACGCTCCCTGTACTGCGATCTCCCCCTGTTGGTACGCTCCCTGTACTGCGATCTCCCCGTTGGTACGCTCCCTGTACTGCGATCTCCCCCTGTTGGTACGCTCCCTGTACTGCGATCTCCCCCTGTTGGTACGCTCCCTGTACTGCGATCTCCCCCTGTTGGTACGCTCCCTGTACTGCGATCTCCCCCTGTTGGTACGCTCCCTGTACTGCGATCTCCCCCTGTTGGTACGCTCCCTGTACTGCGATCTCCCCCTGTTGGTACGCTCCCTGTACTGCGATCTCCCCCTGTTGGTACGCTCCCTGTACTGCGATCTCCCCCTGTTGGTAAGCTCCCTGTACTGCGATCTCCCCCTGTTGGTACGCTCCCTGTACTGCGATCTCCCCCTGTTGGTACGCTCCCTGTACTGCGATCTCCCCCTGTTGGTACGCTCCCTGTACTGCGATCTCCCCCTGTTGGTAAGCTCCCTGTACTGCGATCTCCCCCTGTTGGTAAGCTCCCTGTACTGCGATCTCCCCCTGTTGGTAAGCTCCCTGTACTGCGATCTCCCCCTGTTGGTACGCTCCCTGTACTGCGATCTCCCCCTGTTGGTACGCTCCCTGTACTGCGATCTCCCCCTGTTGGTAAGCCCCCTGTACTGCGATCTCCCCCTGTTGGTACGCTCCCTGTACTGCGATCTCCCCCTGTTGGTAAGCCCCCTGTACTGCGATCTCCCCCTGTTGGTAAGCTCCCTGTACTGCGATCTCCCCCTGTTGGTAAGCTCCCTGTACTTCGCTCTCCCCCTGTTGGTAAGCCCCCTGTACTGCTAGCCAGTGCTGTTGTGGGTCTCTATGGCTCACTGTTTTTCTAGCCTGTGATTATCTGACTCTGGTCAGTACACTGCTGTAAGTAAAGGCTGGTAGGTGTTTCATGTATAAGCTTGGTTCTAGCACTCAGCACTTTGTATATCAGGGAGACAGTATATGAATTACCCTACATGTGGCCCCACATGGGGATTATTCGCCCGTCATTGTCACATCCTGTCCTGTGTTTTATTATATTCTATACTCCATGGACCTTGTGTCTAATAAAACTTTTTATGTGCACTATAGCGTTTATTATCGCTAATTATTGACCATGGGATATACAGATACTTAGGCAAATGTAAAGACTTCTGTTTCTTCTTATTTGTGCATACCTATTGAAGTTGCTGCCTTTCACTCCTAATGAAGCCCATATACACTGCTCTGTTTTCCTTAATCTTGGTGTGCTGCAGGTAGTCCAGCATATTCATGAGCTCTGTATAACTGCAAGATCTACAGCAGAGAAAATGACAGCAAACAGCTCAGTAAGTGACACATTGCTGGAATCAGTCAATGCTTTAAAAGGGTTTTCTCACATTGGAAACTTACCCCCTATCCTTGGGATGGGGAATAACTTTCCAATCGCTGGGGGTCCGACTACCGTGGCCCCGAGTTTTTCCGAGAACCAGAACATGCAGACAGAATGGATTCCGGGAGTAAAATATTTCTGCAGCACACCAAGTAGTCCTGAAATGATAACTACTGCTGATTAAACAGTGATTTTATCAAAACTACACTAAGCAGCCCAGTAAGTGACAACACTGGAATCAGGATCTCTGCCCCTACATTATGCTGCTCTCAAATTAGGTGGCAAAAACCTGGTGACAGACTCATAATTCTCCTCACTAAAGAGTAACCACCCTAAGTAAGCCCAAGGCTGTGCCCAAGAATAAATAACTGCCCATCACTGAGCTCACAGCACAAAGAATGACCTCACACCGTGTCACTTATAGTATACAGCCTCCACATTCTCACCTATAACATTTCCACTACACTGCCCCCTCAAATGAAAACCCCCACTGTCCTCACCACTGAATTATACCCTCCAGACCTTCCTCACTTATGAACTATGACCCCCACTGTCCCCACCTCTCCATGCAGCCCCCACTTCACTGCCCCCCTCATGCTGTCCACACTCTATAATAAACCTTAAGCTTCGCATTCTGTATACCGAGCCCTCCCAGGGTCCTAACTGAGCGCTCCCCGTGCTGCTCCTTCTCCATATCAAGCCCCCTCCATACCAAGCCCACCATGGTTCCCCTTCCATACCGAGCACCCCCCATGCTTCCCCATTCTCCATACCATGCCTCTCATTCTCAATACTGCAACTCCCATTTGCTATACTGTCCACCACCCTCATTTTCCCTCCCCCACCCCCCCATTTTCCCATTCTGCTCCATCCCCCATGCTGCGCCCCCACATCATGCTCCATCCTCCATGTTGCACCCCCACATGGTGCTTCATCCCCCCATCCTCCATGTTGCACCCCCACATCATGCTTCATCCCCCCATCCTCCATGTTGCACCCCCACATCATGCTTCATCCCCCCATCCTCCATCTTGCACCCCCCCCCCACATCATGCTTCATCCCCCCATCCTCCATGTTGCACCCCCACATCATGCTTCATCCCCCCATCCTCCATGTTGCACCCCCACATCATGCTTCATCCCCCCATCCTCCATGTTGTGCCCCCACATCATGCTTCGTGCCCCCCCATCCTCCATGTTGTGCCCCCACATCATGCTTTGTGCCCCCCATCCTCCATGTTGTGCCGCCACATCATGCTTCATCCCCCCATCCTCCATGTTGCACCCCCACATCATGCTTCATCCCCCCATCCTCCATGTTGCACCCCCACATCATGCTTCATCCCCCCATCCTCCATGTTGTGCCCCCACATCATGCTTCGTGCCCCCCCATCCTCCATGTTGTGCCCCCACATCATGCTTTGTGCCCCCCATCCTCCATGTTGTGCCGCCACATCATGCTTCATCCCCCCATCCTCCATGTTGTGCCGCCACATCATGCTTCATCCCCCCATCCTCCATGTTGTGCCCCCACATCATGCTTTATCCCCCCCATCCTCCATGTTGTGCCCCCACATCATGCTTCATCCCCCCCATCCTCCATGTTGTGCCCCCACATCATGCTTCATCCCCCCCATCCTCCATGTTGCGCCCCCACATCATGTTCCATCCCCTCATCCTCCATGTTGCGCCCCAACATCATGTTCCATCCCCCCATCCTCCATGTTGCGCCCCCACATCATGTTCCATCCCCCCATCCTCCATGTTGCGCCCCCACATCATGTTCCATCCCCTCATCCTCCATGTTGCGCCCCCACATCATGTTCCATCCCCTCATCCTTTATGTTGCGCGCCCCCCCGGGTTGCTTGTTCGGCACGGTCTTCAGCTGTACAGCGCTTACCTGCTCCAGGCTGCATCTCCCGTTCTCCACGGTGGCGGTGGCAGGATCTGACATCTTGCTCGGCGGCGGTTCCATCTCCCGTCCTCCTCTGCGCGGCGCTGCCTCACGCTGCTGTGACCTCTGCACAGTGAGCGCACGGCAGCACGTCGGGGCGGGGAGCTGATTCCAGCTCCTCTGACCCCGGAAGTGCCGGCACGCTCACAGTTTCATTTATAGTCGCGTGTTATAGACGCGACTATAAATGACTGCGGCGCCCCCTCCCTCCTCCAAAAAGGCGCCGGATTTAATAAAGAGTTTGGAGGAGGGAGGAAGATTTATTTTAAAAAAAAATAAAATTAAAGTTTTGGTCTGGGCGCTGCCCCTCTGGAAGGCGCCGCCCCAGGCACGTGCCCTCAAGTGCCTAATGGCAAATACGGCCCTGTGTGTATGTATCTGTGCATGTGTATGTGTGGATGGGGCCCACTGAGATTCTTTCGCCCAGGGCCCAGAAACACCTGGAGCCGGCTCTGCTAGACCCCACTCCCACTATCCCCACAATAACTGCCCTGTGTATGGGGCTCTAATGCCCTGTGTGCAGGGAGAAGTGATACATACATTACACCAGACCCCACTCCCACTATCCCCACAATAACTGCCGTGTGTACAGGCTCCTCCAGCACATAACACGCCCCCGTTACCGGCCTCACCACACAACTGTCAGTCACACCGTGACCCCTGCACGCCGCGCACAGCCGCCCTCAGTCAGGAGAGCAGACTGTGACGTCACCAGTCAGCTGACTGCAGGGAGCCTCCGGAGACCGCGCATAGTCAGGTGGGCGTGGTTATCCGTCTATAAGTGCGCAGACGGCCGAGGAGCGCTCATTCCTCTCTGGCAGTTTGTGTGAGTTGGTGGCAGTGCGCGCCTGTGGTGGTTTTGGTTTTGATGTAGTGAGGTTTTTACTTGTTTTCTTGAATTTATTTTTTTTGTAGGTATTTCCCTAGTGACATGGCTGAGACAATGGAGCAGCAGGTAATTCCCTCTATGCCGTCCTGTGTAATGGGTGATAGTGCTGTCAGGAGCAGCTGTTTCCACCCTGGTATATATTGGGCATGGAGGGAGCAGATGTAGTGGAGCTTATAGTCTGCCCCTTACTGTGGGGTCTGAGCCCCTCACTATTAGTGCAGCAGTAGGTGGCTCCTCAGTGCCCCTGGTATATGCCCTGTGGGAGGCTCTCTGGTATCTGCTGGTGCCAGGCTATGTAGTGCCCCAGGTGCACAGGATCTGCTGGCAGTGCCCACCTCAGGTCGGGTTTGGTGCAGATCTCCAGGTGTTGGTGCTTCCATGTGAGGATTATGGCCAGGACTGTTCTGTAGCGCTGTGTGGAGCTGTAGAGCAGTACATGATCTGATCACTGATGGAAATGGCTGTGCTCCTATGGGTGTCTTCCTATACCTGCAGTCTGTGCTGTGGTCAGTGCTGGCATTGAGCAGGTGCTGCAGTGAGTGCGGCTCATCAGCTTTAACCCCTTAGTGAGGGTCCTGAATTCTTTATTTTCAGAGATGATCTAATGCATATGTGATGCATGTAAAGGGATCTGTCAGCAGGCTCTCACCCCCGTAATGTGCATGTAGATTCCAGAAATCAAGCTCAGCACAACCTTTACATGGTCAGTCTTTGAGAAATCAGTGTTTTTAATTCATGTGCAAATGAGGTTGTGGATCTGTCACTCCAGCTCTGTGCCACCGCTTACTACTTCATTGAGAGCTCCATTGCCTGAGGTTACCCAGCATAGAGGCTCATTCTAGCAAGAGGTGGTGCTGGGTGAGGAATAGAGCTGGAATGGTAAAGGCATGAAGGCTACCATAACCCTTCAGCCTCATTTGCATATGAAAGTGAGGCTTATTTAGAAATGAACAGACTCCTAATGTGAGGGGTCTTCTGGATTTGTCTCTGAAAGCTGCATGGGCATGTAAACAGATTAGTTGGTTTTGAAGTCTGGATTTCTCCACTTTTCTCTAATGGCTCATTTAGACAAGGTGGTCTTCATGACATATTTAGAAGTGTCTGATAAACCATTATCTGCGTATTATGATTGACAGCACATCTCTAGTTGCCTACATGCTGATTAATTGTTTAATAGAGATGAGCAGACCCATGCACATTTGGGTTTGTCTAATATGGAATGAGAAGTTATAACTGGAAACGAAACCTGACCCAAGACAACAAACCCCATAGAAGTAAATGGGGACAAGACTTTCTGTGCTGTAAAATGGTTGGAGTAAGGGCTAGGTGGCTGCTAAGGGGTTAAGAGCAGTGTGCCCACGTGTGCGTATTGCATGCAGTTACGCTGCGTTCTGCACTGCAGCGTAACTGTGCAGGGGATGCAGGACACATGCAATCTTTGTGCATAATCCATGCCCACGTTGCGTTTTAGAACGCAGCGATTTGCATGCTGCCAAATCACTGCGTTCTAAAAAGCAACATGTCACTACTTTTGTGCGCTTTGCATGCTGTCTCCATTCTGTCTATAGGGAGAGGCAGCATCCAGAGCGCACGAATTCTGCAGTCGGCAAAGTTTCAGAACGGAGCTTTTCAGCTGCGCTCTGAAGCGGACGTTGCAGTGCAGAGCGCACAAACGTGGGCACAGCCTTATACATATTTCCTGGAAGATTACACTGCAGTCACACTTCTCCTGGCCTGCTCATTAAGCTTCATGAATATTCACTTTTCCCCTGCCCACTGTGTGCCAGTGTCTGCAGACTGCTAGATATGCCCCCCTTCTTTTAGTATCTGATTTATTGTATGGTAGTGTAAAATAACGTAATGAATGGCATGTGGTTTTGCCATATTTTTGATTACCAGCAGGGGTAAAACTAGCTGCAGCCTCCAGGGGACTGCTTTCACACTGTTTTTCTAACATGCCTCAATGCCTCATAAATGTTTTTTTGCTGCGAAAGCAGATCCTGTTTTGCAAAGAAACGCATGTTATTTTCCAGGATCCTGTCACTTGAAGTTTATGGGCGGGCATTGAAGTCATGTCATCGGGAGTGAGGGGAACTGAATGTGATGGACTGGGAGCCGGCATCTGACAACTGCAGTAAGCTGTAACCAAGGTTAACATCGGGTAACTAAGAAGCGCTTTGCTTGGTTACCTGATATTTATCTTGGTTACGAGCGTCCACTGCTCTAAGGAGGGGGGAGGGGGAGAGAGGGACTGATCACGCCAGGCTGGTTTCTGGGCATGCTCAAGCAGGATCCTGTATCAGCATGCCAGCGTTCACATGCGTTTGCGTGCTGTTTAGTCAGGATCCAGCGATTTGCAGTATTTGGACGCAGCTCAAAAATGCTACAAGTAGCGTTTTTGGAAAGTTAAACTGGAAGTTGCTGGATCCTCACTATAACGCACGCAAATGCATGTGGACGCGAGTCCATTGCAAATGCACTGAAGTGAAAACATATTTGCACTGGATCTGTTTTTGCGGGTGGGGGGGGATAATTTCAGGACGCATGTTAAAAAGACGTAGTGTGAAAGCAGCCTTACTGTGGCTGTTTATGAAAAATAAAGATCCACCCAATTTATTTAAATTAAAAAAGTGCTGTATTTCTTTTTATATTCTTTTTTTTTAACCAATCCATGGTAAAGCTGACTGCTGGTTATTCAGTTTCAGAAGGTCTGTGGATATTGCCCCATAACAGCCTAAAAATACTAACCTGCAGCCAACCCAGACATGGCACATTCATTAGATGTAACACAACTCATCCTGATGTAGTCCCATGGCCGGACTGCTCTGGTGCTTTGTCCTGCAATCCAGCAATGGTTCAGCTCAGTTAATTGAGCAGCAGGCAGCCCTCAGTTGAACCCTGTCTGATTGCAGGACACGGCTGCACAGCAATCCCCAGTGTGAACTCCAATGATCAGACTGCTGTCCACAGTTCAGTAATCTGGCAGTGGATTCATCAGTGGTCACTTGGTATCATGGGAACCTGGCTGTGACATCCAGTGCACAATCCCAAGAGATGGTTCCCACCTCTCCCCAAACCTGTCTGATCTGTTACCTTCAGTCCATATGCTTTACCCTGTTAGTGGCCTCCAGGTCCCGCACTCCTGTGATCCAGCATAATTAGAGGTTTTATTCTTGAGGAGGGGATGGATGCGGCAATGGAAATTGGGTAAGATTGTTATTGGTAAGCATTTATTGCTATAGAAGTAATGCCTTTTCCTAGGTGCATCTTTAGGATCCAGTGATCATTGCAGCATGCCATGTTGTTGTAAAATGGAGACTAAACTGATTAGTCTGACCCTGGGGATTTAATCTAGTTCATGGAAGAATTAATTTTAATGAAATTTATTTTGAATGGAATTACCAGACTGTACAAGTGATTTGTTGTTCTTTTTTTCTTGTGTAGAATGTGGTGGTAAGGTTGATAAACCTCCCATTTGTGAGCTCTACATATGACATGGTGTCCTCCACCTACGTGACCACTAAAGACAACCATCCCTACCTGAAGTCTGTATGTGACGTCGCAGAGAAAAGTGTGAAGAGCATCACTTCTGTGGCCATCACCAGCGCCATGCCAATCCTGCAGAAACTCGAGCCTCAAAGTAGGTTTAGCGTCTCGATGGTGGTCACTGTCAAACATGTAATTCTGTGGTAATCTGCACACCGAATGCTTGGTGGGTTGCTGCAAGGCAACTTGTCCTGAAGATCAGCAAATTCATCTGCAAGTGGAGTACTGAAATGTACAAATCTGTATTTTCCAGAATGCAGACTTGTGGGTTGTTTGGTGTTTTTGTTTTTTTTCAGCCTTTATGATGCAGAGCCATAGTCTACTTTCCAATCCTCACTGCTTCTAGTAACCCTGAGCCTTTCACAGAAATGGGATTTCCTGCTGATGTCCAGGATGGTTCAGTGCAGCCAAGGTTATGGTGCATTTTCTTGGACTTTTGAGCGCTTGCACAGAACCCTTTTGGCCCTCATCAGAGCTGTCAGGCGGATAGTGGTTCATTGAGCATTGTGGGTGCAAGACATTAAGGCTACATGCTCACACTGCATTATTTTACCAGTTTTGATACCAAAATTGCATGCATTTCCTTCCCCAGTATGGTCTGAGACTTCATTTTTACTGTGGCTATATTTGCAGTTTTTTCTATTACATTATTGTGATGACCTCAGAAGCTGCATGTTTCTTTACATTTTGTAGCAGAGTTTCTAATTAGTGATGGGAGGACTTGCAGATCAATCCCCTGCTGACTCGGTGGGCAGTGATTGATCCCTGCATCTGGCCAGTTGCCTTTTCCTAGTCTATTGGGACCAGAATCTGGCACAAAGGGGTAGGAGCAAATCTTTATACTTGCCTTGTCACCGGTGCAGCTGTAAGCTCCCACAGTCACTCATTCACTTCCAAGCCACTCATTACCTATTTTGAATATGCCTTCTTTCCCCACCCACCAGCATCTGATTGGTTGCAGGCAGACATGTGCACGCGCACACAGTGATAGCATGTCTGATGCTTCCAATCAGATGCTGGTGAGCAGGTATATATTGTACCGTAAAATTTCACATAGGGGCCTCACCATATTATGATACTAAGCACAGCCTACAGCGGCTGTCAGCCCCAGCCATGAGCTTGTCTTGGCTGTGTAGCAAAAGAGGAGGAAACACATGCTGCTTTTATGTACAAAAGTAGGTAGAAAAGTGTACAGTTCCCTGATAAAGCCAGACAGCTGGGAGCTGGGTTTCTCAGGCTGAGAAGACTCATGCTTGTGGTGCCCCATTCCTCAGCCAAAAAGAAGAAAAGGCAGCCGGCAGCTGCCCAGGACTGCTGCATTCATTAGATGTTACAATCCTGCCACTTTACCTGGCTCTTCCTAATTGGTGTGGTGGCAATTGGGCTAACAGGGGCTTAATTACAGCCCACAGCTGCCACGAAGCCCTAGATCAGTAATGTGAGGCATCTCAGACCCCCTCCATCAGTAATCTGTTATCAAAAGAAGCCCCCCAAAATCCTTATTTTGAAATGAAATGCACCTACTGGTAACTCAGTTTCCAGTATTCTCTCATGACAGCACTACAGGGGGTAATCCCCTTGACCTATACAGGGACAGGATCAGAGGTTAAAAGACCCCCTCCACCCTCCAGTGTCTTTTTCTAGTACTTGCAGAGGGGGGGATACACTATTTATACCAACAAATACAGTTTATTTTGCCAATGAGTTACTAAGAGGATGGAAGTAAGGGTGTTATCCTGAGGGACTAATGGAAACTGAATTACCAGTAGGTGTAATTCCCATTTTCCAGATCGTTCCACAGGAGCAATACCAAATGGCTCAGGGGGGTACAGAAGCCTTAAAGTGGTGGTTCACCCTTATCTTTTTTTAACTTTTCACTATCAATGTAAATTCTTATTGTAGGTCTATTTTCACTTCCTGCAGAGTAGGGCTACACTGCACGCTCAGTGCTGATCACATGACCCCGGGTGCTGTGGCCTCTGGCATCCACTGATGTCACGTCAACGTCCAAGCTCTGAAAGTTTACGTAATATCAGAAGCTTGTGCTGCCTCTGATCGTGAGGGACTGGGCTGTAGGCGACAATCACCATGTCACAGCCCAGCATGAGAAGGGGGTGGGGGGGGTGGGGGAGGTTTACTTACCATCCTGCAGCTGTGTGCGAGGTCAGCACCAGGAGAGAGAGGCGTCATGTCAGGTGAGTATATTTTATCGCAGAGCACAGTGTGCATCTGCAGAGCAGTGTGTTTTCCCTGGCTGTGCAGAGATGGAGCTGCTGCTGTCATTGATGTGATTTCTCTGTGCTTCGATAACATGCAGAGACAGGGAAGATGGCAGGGAGGCGTTTGGGTGGAGTGCTGAGTGGGTGTGATAGATGCAGTCCTACAGGCCACTGCAAAGGATCATGGAAGTTGTGGGAACTGAACCCAGGAAGTCAGGAGAGATATTAACCCCATCAGCTGGAGCCAACAATGAGGATGTGCTGCTAGAGAACAATAAAAGGTAATAGTGTTAAAATAACGTGTGGAAAGGAACATAAGATTTCTGAGAAAAAAAGTGTTGTTTACTGGACAACTCCTTTTAGGACCCAAGTCCCAGGCAAGAACTTGGTTAGATATAGTAACCAATTTGTAAACTCCAGAAATCTGGATAGTATGATCAATCTGAAACAATATGCACTGCATACAAAGGTTTCTCATTGAGAAGTAACATGCCTGTTTTAGGATCCAGAACACCCAGAAATTGCCAAGCCTGTTCCACCAGAGGTCACATTCTGGCCCCAGAAGTCCAAGGACTGTGCCTTGGGTAATGATGGACCCGCCATACAGTAACCTAGTCCTATCCTGAGCTGGTATAAAAAAACAAACCCTCTACCACCTGGGGCAGACTGCCTAACTAGGAATGGACTATACTCCATTAGTGTATAATTGTCACTAGTGTAGACATATACACAGCCTTCAATGGTGACCAGGGAACATCTAGAGGAACGAGGGTCTCTTTAAATCCCAGAGTGATTCTTCATTTGAGAGCAGGGAGACCCTAGATTTTCTTGTGAGACCAGTGAGCCTGAGGTAGACTATGGAGCTCTCTGCCACCAGATGAGGTGTCCTCTTGGTTATCACAATTTGATTAATAAATACCAAATGCAGCCTTTCTTTATCTTGCTTGATCAATATGCATCCACCCAACGCATTTCATTAGTTACTCATCAGGGGAGTCTTAAAGAGATGCTCTGCATTCTGTCAGTATCTTTGCTCCTGACAGGGCATAGATTAGGATATTAAAATGCATATTAATCAAGCAATATAAAAGGCTGCATTTGGTATTAATCAAATTGTGATAACAAAGCGGAAGCCTCAGCTTATATATTTTTTTTTTTTTGTACCCAGTTTATCATGGTAAGACCTTTACTTTTTCTTTGCCGGGACCCATTTAATGTGAAGGGTGGGATCCTGGGCTACTATAAAAAGGTCTGTGGTTCTACAATTGTCCTATTGCGCTAAATCCAATTTTCTCTAGAAGGCGATTCCTTTGTGAAAAATGTGACTTGTTAGCACTGGACTGCTTGGCAGGGAGGGTGGGCTCGGGGGAATCTCCATTCTTATAGCAAGTGATGGCTGAGGGACCTTTCTTAAAGGTGTTGGCCCTTGCAGGGCCGCAATCAGGGCATTACTACTGTGCCTGGTGTAGGGGGCCCGGACAGGCCCAGGGTAAATACTTATTTTTATTAAGCCCCCGGCAGGATGGGCCCCTCCTTCACCAGGCCCCAGTCACAGTTGCCCAGTGGTGTCACTTCACCTTCTTATGACTATAATCACTATTTGCATGTGACAGGGCGGAGAATGCAAATTGGCCATCTGGTGGAGTGGAGGCAGTCATTGGAGCAGGGCGCCGGCACATCATTGCTGGACCTTGCAGCAGTGTGGTGAGGTCATCACTCTGCGACCTCATTACCCTCCTGCATGTAACGGCGGCAGAGGTGGCTAGGATGCGGCAGCCAGCGGGACAGGTAAGCGCTGTGAGCTGAAGACATTCGCCAGGGTGTGTGAGGTGGCCCGCCCGCTCATCTCAGACCGGGGGGGGGGGGCCACTGCTCTCAGCCTGGGGTAGGGGCGCTGATCCCAGACAGGTTCAGGTGATCTCAGACTGGGGGGCCTCCCAACCCCTGCCTTACCTCAGCTAGATGCATGGGAGGGCGCTGAATTGCATCAAGGGCAGGTGAGTATAATGTGACTCATTTATGTGCTGTCTGTATGTGTTGTGTAAGATGTGTCCTGCATAGTGTGCAATATGTAGCTGTGGGTGGACGTATATAGCTTAATCTATGGCTGAGGCTATGGCTGAGTTATTGCAAAAGTAGCAGTGAGGCTAGGAAGTTTGAGTGGTGGAGGCGGAGCTGGGGGTTGAGCCTGGGCAGAGTCCCAAGGGGGCCCGAAAACTTTGCCAGTATGGGACTCCTAGTGGCGGCCCTGGTCCCTTGGTAGCTTGACAAGGCTGAGACCCCTGAGCCTGTAATCCTTTAATCTGGTTAAATTTGCACCATGCTAGGAGCACCTGTCATGCAACTCTCCTGAAGGGACAGGATAAACACTGGAGGTAGGGAGGGGCATTTTAATCTCAAGTTGGTGTGCAGTCATGGAACATGACTGCCTACTGAGTTTTAGGCAGACTGAGCCTTGCGATCAGCTGTGACATCACTCTGGTTAGCTACAGCTGGAGGTTCTCACTGCCTTCCACCTGTGACCACAGGTAACCTGACCTCTGGGGACCTCAATTAACTCAAGTGAGATCACTGAAGTCACCTGAGGTAAAGTTAACCAACCAAAGTCTTTTTAGTTTTTATTTCTTCTCACTTACAGATTAGTAATGTGGGAGTGAGGTCTCAGCTGCCTCCTATTACTAATTTGAGTCTTGGTGGCAGCTGTGAGCTGACATCACCCCTGAACCCCCCCCCCCCCCCCCCCCCCCCCTTGAAATCTCAGGGCAATCAGCAAGAGCCAGGTAAAGTACCAGCAATCCTGGGCAGCTGTAGGATTTGTAGCCTCGGCGGAGCCCAAAAAGCATGACTCTCCCTAGCCTGAGCATACCAGCCCCTAGATGCTGGGCTCTTGGGTATCAATATTGGAGGGACTGCACATGTGTTTGGATTTTTTTGTTTTTTAAATGCAGTTTTCTGTTTTGAAACACAGGAAAGATAAGCACATGGCTAGGAGTTGTAGCCATAAGCTTTCTGTGCTAGGGGGACCCTATGTTTTTACTGTGCAATAGACCTGGTCAGTAACTGCAAGTGTCAGTCACTAAGTGTGTGTGGGTTTCTGACTGCAACCACAGCAGTGGGCAGGGGAAGCGGTGCATATGTAAATGAAGGTTATGAGTAGCCCCAGAAGTGAATGAGGCCACGGAGCAGTTACAGCCACACCAGTGACTTGGTTAGTATTGCATACTCATAATTTTTATTTCTATTTTTGAGTCCCAGTCTGCATTTTGTAATCACAGGCTTCATTTTTATTTTTTTTTTGGTCACCACACAGATTCAGCATGTGTACATCGCCTAAATTCAAATAGAATATCTTCTCGGCATATTTCCCAGGAGATGCCACACAAATTCCAAATTTGCCTGATTCACTCACCTTTATTCTTCACACTAGAAACATAAACAAGACCTGTGTATCATGGAAGGGCTGTATCTTGTAACCTACAGTCCATTCTCTCCTAGCATCAGAAGTATGCATAGCACCTTGCCAGTATTTGCCAGAACTCTGCTGGCATCAATATGTAGATGTAACTTTGTTCTTTTCCCCTCTCCCTTCCCAGTTGCTCTGGCAAACAATATTGCCTGCGTTGGACTTGATAAAATTGAAGAAAGGTTGCCTATTCTGTATCAGTCTTCTGAAAAGGTAAGCTACTGAAGTCATGTAGAGCCTTAAAGAAGGTGTCCACTACTTAAACAACCCCCATCTCAGTCCCCTTGTTTGCTCACATAAATAAATGTGCCTATACTCTTCTCCAGGCTCCACATGATGACCCACTTGCCCCATTACCAATCTCCACTGGCGTCCTTCTCCCCACCTTTGGACATTTTTGAGCAGGAAGTCAGCACAGCGCTCACATCCTGCTGAAATGTCCAGTTGGGGAGATACTGGGTGCTTATTGGTCGCGGGTCCCGCATGTCATGTGGGCCCTGGGAATGTGGCTTGACATCTCTGCAACTTCACCAATGGGGTATAGGCTTATTTTTACAGGGGCAGTCTTAGTGGACAACACCCCCCCCCCCCCCCCTTAAACTTTACCTACTGTCATATTAGAGGTGTCATCTTGTACATTTTAGGTTGTGGCTAATGCCTCAGAAGCAGTTGTTGGTGCCAGAGATGCTGTTATCCATAGTATCACAGGAGTAGTGGATAAAACCAAGGGAGCTGTTCAGGAGAGTGTGGAGATGTCTAAGGCTGTTGTAAATGGCAGCATTAATACTGTTCTGGGAAGCCGTGTAGTGCAGATCATAAGCGACCGTGTGGACTCTGCACTAACTAGGTCTGAATATCTTCTGGAACAATACCTGCCACAAACAGATGAAGAGCTAGGTAAGCGAAACCTAGCAAGCCAATGGTGACCCAGCCTGGGAAACTTGCCTACCTTTGTGGACAGGGTACGTGAGAGTTGTTGGTTTCAGGCCAAAAAAACTAGCCTGACTAAAGGGTAATTTCCATTTTTATAAATGGGCACAAAGTTTTATTTCTTGTGACCTTTGAAAGGCTGGTCTGTCACTGAATGCCAATTTAACCAACTTCCCAACTAAAATGCCCTAGATTTGGCTAATATCTTACTGCATTTCTGGTGATGTCTAAAATGTGATATCACAGGAGGCTGCCTCAGCTTCATGCAGCTTCTCTCACCATATTAATCTTTTAAAGGGGTGCTTTGGTTTGTCATCCCCCCCCCCCTCCATCTTTGTAATCACAATCTTAATGTTTCTGCATTTG
>NW_027445200.1:0-83362 GCF_048569485.1 Anomaloglossus baeobatrachus | reverse complement strand
AAGCTTGTCCTGTTTGGTGGAGATGATATTTAATAAAATAAGTAGAAATCCACTAAAATTTTTGTTTGGTTATCTTGCAATCCCGAGATAATCGTCTCCATGCTCCAAATCCATTTTAAAGCCATTTTTAAGGCATTTCGCGCATACATGAAATGAACACATTTTTCTCCAAAACTATAACAGATGCAAGCTTGTCCTGTTTGGTGGAGATGATATTTAATAAAATAAGTAGAAATCCACTAAAAGTTTTGTTTGGTTATCTTGCAATCCCGAGATAATCGTCTCCATGCTCCAAATCCATTTTAAAGCCATTTTTAAGGCATTTCGCGCATACATGAAATGAACACATTTTTCTCCAAAACTATAACAGATGCAAGCTTGTCCTGTTTGGTGGAGATGATATTTAATAAAATAAGTAGAAATCCACTAAAAGTTTTGTTTGGTTATCTTGCAATCCCGAGATAATCGTCTCCATGCTCCAAATCCATTTTAAAGCCATTTTTAAGGCATTTCGCGCATACATGAAATGAACACATTTTTCTCCAAAACTATAACAGATGCAAGCTTGTCCTGTTTGGTGGAGATGATATTTAATAAAATAAGTAGAAATCCACTAAAAGTTTTGTTTGGTTATCTTGCAATCCCGAGATAATCGTCTCCATGCTCCAAATCCATTTTAAAGCCATTTTTAAGGCATTTCGCGCATACATGAAATGAACACATTTTTCTCCAAAACTATAACAGATGCAAGCTTGTCCTGTTTGGTGGAGATGATATTTAATAAAATAAGTAGAAATCCACTAAAAGTTTTGTTTGGTTATCTTGCAATCCCGAGATAATCGTCTCCATGCTCCAAATCCATTTTAAAGCCATTTTTAAGGCATTTTCGCGCATACATGAAATGAACACATTTTTCTCCAAAACTATAACAGATGCAAGCTTGTCCTGTTTGGTGGAGATGATATTTAATAAAATAAGTAGAAATCCACTAAAAGTTTTGTTTGGTTATCTTGCAATCCCGAGATAATCGTCTCCATGCTCCAAATCCATTTTAAAGCCATTTTTAAGGCATTTCGCGCATACATGAAATGAACACATTTTTCTCCAAAACTATAACAGATGCAAGCTTGTCCTGTTTGGTGGAGATGATATTTAATAAAATAAGTAGAAATCCACTAAAAGTTTTGTTTGGTTATATTGCAATCCCGAGATAATCGTCTCCATGCTCCAAATCCATTTTAAAGCCATTTTTAAGGCATTTCGCACATACATGAAATGAACACATTTTTCTCCAAAACTATAACAGATGCAAGCTTGTCCTGTTTGGTGGAGATGATATTTAATAAAATAAGTAGAAATCCACTAAAAGTTTTGTTTGGTTATCTTGCAATCCCGAGATAATCGTCTCCATGCTCCAAATCCATTTTAAAGCCATTTTTAAGGCATTTCGCGCATACATGAAATGAACACATTTTTCTCCAAAACTATAACAGATGCAAGCTTGTCCTGTTTGGTGGAGATGATATTTAATAAAATAAGTAGAAATCCACTAAAAGTTTTGTTTGGTTATCTTGCAATCCCGAGATAATCGTCTCCATGCTCCAAATCTATTTTAAAGCCATTTTTAAGGCATTTCGCGCATACATGAAATGAACACATTTTTCTCCAAAACTATAACAGATGCAAGCTTGTCCTGTTTGGTGGAGATGATATTTAATAAAATAAGTAGAAATCCACTAAAAGTTTTGTTTGGTTATTTTGCAATCCCGAGATAATCGTCTCCATGCTCCAAATCCATTTTAAAGCCATTTTTAAGGCATTTCGCGCATACATGAAATGAACACATTTTTCTCCAAAACTATAACAGATGCAAGCTTGTCCTGTTTGGTGGAGATAATATTTAATAAAATAAGTAGAAATCTACTAAAAGTTTCGTTTGTTTATATTGCCATCCTGAGATAATCGTCTCCATGCTCCAAATCCATTTTAAAGCCATTTCAAAGGCATTTTGCGCATACATGAAATGAACACATTTTTCTCCAAAACTATAACACATGCAAGCTTGTCCTGTTTGGTGGAGATGATATTTAATAAAATAAGTAGAAATCCACTAAAAGTTTTGTTTGGTTATCTTGCAATCCCGAGATAATCGTCTCCATGCTCCAAATCCATTTTAAAGCCATTTTTAAGGCATTTCGCGCATACATGAAATGAACACATTTTTCTCCAAAACTATAACAGATGCAAGCTTGTCCTGTTTGGTGGAGATAATATTTAATAAAATAAGTAGAAATCTACTAAAAGTTTCGTTTGTTTATATTGCCATCCTGAGATAATCGTCTCCATGCTCCAAATCCATTTTAAAGCCATTTCAAAGGCATTTTGCGCATACATGAAATGAACACATTTTTCTCCAAAACTATAACACATGCAAGCTTGTCCTGTTTGGTGGAGATGATATTTAATAAAATAAGTAGAAATCCACTAAAAGTTTTGTTTGGTTATCTTGCAATCCCGAGATAATCGTCTCCATGCTCCAAATCCATTTTAAAGCCATTTTTAAGGCATTTCGCGCATACATCAAATGAACACATTTTTCTCCAAAACTATAACAGATGCAAGCTTGTCCTGTTTGGTGGAGATGATATTTAATAAAATAAGTAGAAATCCACTAAAAGTTTTGTTTGGTTATATTGCAATCCCGAGATAATCGTCTCCATGCTCCAAATCCATTTTAAAGCCATTTTTAAGGCATTTCGCGCATACATGAAATGAACACATTTTTCTCCAAAACTATAACAGATGCAAGCTTGTCCTGTTTGGTGGAGATGATATTTAATAAAATAAGTAGAAATCCACTAAAAGTTTTGTTTGGTTATCTTGCAATCCCGAGATAATTGTCTCCATGCTCCAAATCCATTTTAAAGCCATTTTTAAGGCATTTCGCGCATACATGAAATGAACACATTTTTCTCCAAAACTATAACAGATGCAAGCTTGTCCTGTTTGGTGGAGATGATATTTAATAAAATAAGTAGAAATCCACTAAAAGTTTTGTTTGGTTATCTTGCAATCCCGAGATAATCGTCTCCATGCTCCAAATCCATTTTAAAGCCATTTTTAAGGCATTTCGCGCATACATGAAATGAACACATTTTTCTCCAAAACTATAACAGATGCAAGCTTGTCTTGTTTGGTGGAGATGATATTTAATAAAATAAGTAGAAATCCACTAAAAGTTTTGTTTGGTTATCTTGCAATCCCGAGATAATCGTCTCCATGCTCCAAATTCATTTTAAAGCCATTTTTAAGGCATTTCGCGCATACATGAAATGAACACATTTTTCTCCAAAACTATAACAGATGCAAGCTTGTCCTGTTTGGTGGAGATGATATTTAATAAAATAAGTAGAAATCCACTAAAATTTTTGTTTGGTTATCTTGCAATCCCGAGATAATCGTCTCCATGCTCCAAATCCATTTTAAAGCCATTTTTAAGGCATTTCGCGCATACATGAAATGAACACATTTTTCTCCAAAACTATAACAGATGCAAGCTTGTCCTGTTTGGTGGAGATGATATTTAATAAAATAAGTAGAAATCCACTAAAAGTTTTGTTTGGTTATCTTGCAATCCCGAGATAATCGTCTCCATGCTCCAAATCCATTTTAAAGCCATTTTTAAGGCATTTCGCGCATACATGAAATGAACACATTTTTCTCCAAAACTATAACAGATGCAAGCTTGTCCTGTTTGGTGGAGATGATATTTAATAAAATAAGTAGAAATCCACTAAAAGTTTTGTTTGGTTATCTTGCAATCCCGAGATAATCGTCTCCATGCTCCAAATCCATTTTAAAGCCATTTTTAAGGCATTTCGCGCATACATGAAATGAACACATTTTTCTCCAAAACTATAACAGATGCAAGCTTGTCCTGTTTGGTGGAGATGATATTTAATAAAATAAGTAGAAATCCACTAAAATTTTTGTTTGGTTATCTTGCAATCCCGAGATAATCGTCTCCATGCTCCAAATCCATTTTAAAGCCATTTTTAAGGCATTTCGCGCATACATGAAATGAACACATTTTTCTCCAAAACTATAACAGATGCAAGCTTGTCCTGTTTGGTGGAGATGATATTTAATAAAATAAGTAGAAATCCACTAAAAGTTTTGTTTGGTTATCTTGCAATCCCGAGATAATCGTCTCCATGCTCCAAATCCATTTTAAAGCCATTTTTAAGGCATTTCGCGCATACATGAAATGAACACATTTTTCTCCAAAACTATAACAGATGCAAGCTTGTCCTGTTTGGTGGAGATGATATTTAATAAAATAAGTAGAAATCCACTAAAAGTTTTGTTTGGTTATCTTGCAATCCCGAGATAATCGTCTCCATGCTCCAAATCCATTTTAAAGCCATTTTTAAGGCATTTCGCGCATACATGAAATGAACACATTTTTCTCCAAAACTATAACAGATGCAAGCTTGTCCTGTTTGGTGGAGATGATATTTAATAAAATAAGTAGAAATCCACTAAAAGTTTTGTTTGGTTATCTTGCAATCCCGAGATAATCGTCTCCATGCTCCAAATCCATTTTAAAGCCATTTTTAAGGCATTTCGCGCATACATGAAATGAACACATTTTTCTCCAAAACTATAACAGATGCAAGCTTGTCCTGTTTGGTGGAGATGATATTTAATAAAATAAGTAGAAATCCACTAAAAGTTTTGTTTGGTTATCTTGCAATCCCGAGATAATCGTCTCCATGCTCCAAATCCATTTTAAAGCCATTTTTAAGGCATTTCGCGCATACATGAAATGAACACATTTTTCTCCAAAACTATAACAGATGCAAGCTTGTCCTGTTTGGTGGAGATGATATTTAATAAAATAAGTAGAAATCCACTAAAAGTTTTGTTTGGTTATCTTGCAATCCCGAGATAATCGTCTCCATGCTCCAAATCCATTTTAAAGCCATTTTTAAGGCATTTCGCGCATACATGAAATGAACACATTTTTCTCCAAAACTATAACAGATGCAAGCTTGTCCTGTTTGGTGGAGATGATATTTAATAAAATAAATAGAAATCCACTAAAAGTTTTGTTTGGTTATCTTGCAATCCCGAGATAATCGTCTCCATGCTCCAAATCCATTTTAAAGCCATTTTTAAGGCATTTCGCGCATACATGAAATGAACACATTTTTCTCCAAAACTATAACAGATGCAAGCTTGTCCTGTTTGGTGGAGATGATATTTAATAAAATAAGTAGAAATCCACTAAAAGTTTTGTTTGGTTATATTGCAATCCCGAGATAATCGTCTCCATGCTCCAAATCCATTTTAAAGCCATTTTTAAGGCATTTCGCGCATACATGAAATGAACACATTTTTCTCCAAAACTATAACAGATGCAAGCTTGTCCTGTTTGGTGGAGATGATATTTAATAAAATAAGTAGAAATCCACTAAAAGTTTTGTTTGGTTATCTTGCAATCCCGAGATAATCGTCTCCATGCTCCAAATCCATTTTAAAGCCATTTTTAAGGCATTTCGCGCATACATGAAATGAACACATTTTTCTCCAAAACGAAAACAGATGCAAGCTTGTCCTGTTTGGTGGAGATGATATTTAATAAAATAAGTAGAAATCCACTAAAATTTTTGTTTGGTTATCTTGCAATCCCGAGATAATCGTCTCCATGCTCCAAATCCATTTTAAAGCCATTTTTAAGGCATTTCGCGCATACATGAAATGAACACATTTTTCTCCAAAACTATAACAGATGCAAGCTTGTCCTGTTTGGTGGAGATGATATTTAATAAAATAAGTAGAAATCCACTAAAAGTTTTGTTTGGTTATCTTGCAATCCCGAGATAATCGTCTCCATGCTCCAAATCCATTTTAAAGCCATTTTTAAGGCATTTCGCGCATACATGAAATGAACACATTTTTCTCCAAAACTATAACAGATGCAAGCTTGTCCTGTTTGGTGGAGATGATATTTAATAAAATAAGTAGAAATCCACTAAAAGTTTTGTTTGGTTATCTTGCAATCCCGAGATAATCGTCTCCATGCTCCAAATCCATTTTAAAGCCATTTTTAAGGCATTTCGCGCATACATGAAATGAACACATTTTTCTCCAAAACTATAACAGATGCAAGCTTGTCTTGTTTGGTGGAGATGATATTTAATAAAATAAGTAGAAATCCACTAAAAGTTTTGTTTGGTTATCTTGCAATCCCGAGATAATCGTCTTCATGCTCCAAATCCATTTTAAAGCCATTTTTAAGGCATTTCGCGCATACATGAAATGAACACATTTTTCTCCAAAACTATAACAGATGCAAGCTTGTCCTGTTTGGTGGAGATGATATTTAATAAAATAAGTAGAAATTTACTAAAATTTTTGTTTGGTTATCTTGCAATCCCGAGATAATCGTCTCCATGCTCCAAATCCATTTTAAAGCCATTTTTAAGGCATTTCGCGCATACATGAAATGAACACATTTTTCTCCAAAACTATAACAGATGCAAGCTTGTCCTGTTTGGTGGAGATGATATTTAATAAAATAAGTAGAAATCCACTAAAAGTTTTGTTTGGTTATCTTGCAATCCCGAGATAATCGTCTCCATGCTCCAAATCCATTTTAAAGCCATTTTTAAGGCATTTCGCGCATACATGAAATGAACACATTTTTCTCCAAAACTATAACAGATGCAAGCTTGTCCTGTTTGGTGGAGATGATATTTAATAAAATAAGTAGAAATCCACTAAAAGTTTTGTTTGGTTATCTTGCAATCCCGAGATAATCGTCTCCATGCTCCAAATCCATTTTAAAGCCATTTTTAAGGCATTTCGCGCATACATGAAATGAACACATTTTTCTCCAAAACTATAACAGATGCAAGCTTGTCCTGTTTGGTGGAGATGATATTTAATAAAATAAGTAGAAATCCACTAAAAGTTTTGTTTGGTTATCTTGCAATCCCGAGATAATCGTCTCCATGCTCCAAATCCATTTTAAAGCCATTTTTAAGGCATTTCGCGCATACATGAAATGAACACATTTTTCTCCAAAACTATAACAGATGCAAGCTTGTCCTGTTTGGTGGAGATGATATTTAATAAAATAAGTAGAAATCCACTAAAAGTTTTGTTTGGTTATCTTGCAATCCCGAGATAATCGTCTCCATGCTCCAAATCCATTTTAAAGCCATTTTTAAGGCATTTCGCGCATACATGAAATGAACACATTTTTCTCCAAAACTATAACAGATGCAAGCTTGTCCTGTTTGGTGGAGATGATATTTAATAAAATAAGTAGAAATCAACTAAAAGTTTTGTTTGGTTATCTTGCAATCCCGAGATAATCGTCTCCATGCTCCAAATCCATTTTAAAGCCATTTTTAAGGCATTTCGCGCATACATGAAATGAACACATTTTTCTCCAAAACTATAACAGATGCAAGCTTGTCCTGTTTGGTGGAGATGATATTTAATAAAATAAGTAGAAATCCACTAAAAGTTTTGTTTGGTTATCTTGCAATCCGAGATAATCGTCTCCATGCTCCAAATCCATTTTAAAGCCATTTTTAAGGCATTTCGCGCATACATGAAATGAACACATTTTTCTCCAAAACTATAACAGATGCAAGCTTGTCCTGTTTGGTGGAGATGATATTTAATAAAATAAGTAGAAATCCACTAAAAGTTTTGTTTGGTTATCTTGCAATCCCGAGATAATCGTCTCCATGCTCCAAATCCATTTTAAAGCCATTTTTAAGGCATTTCGCGCATACATGAAATGAACACATTTTTCTCCAAAACTATAACAGATGCAAGCTTGTCTTGTTTGGTGGAGATGATATTTAATAAAATAAGTAGAAATCCACTAAAAGTTTTGTTTGGTTATCTTGCAATCCCGAGATAATCGTCTTCATGCTCCAAATCCATTTTAAAGCCATTTTTAAGGCATTTCGCGCATACATGAAATGAACACATTTTTCTCCAAAACTATAACAGATGCAAGCTTGTCCTGTTTGGTGGAGATGATATTTAATAAAATAAGTAGAAATTTACTAAAATTTTTGTTTGGTTATCTTGCAATCCCGAGATAATCGTCTCCATGCTCCAAATCCATTTTAAAGCCATTTTTAAGGCATTTCGCGCATACATGAAATGAACACATTTTTCTCCAAAACTATAACAGATGCAAGCTTGTCCTGTTTGGTGGAGATGATATTTAATAAAATAAGTAGAAATCCACTAAAAGTTTTGTTTGGTTATCTTGCAATCCCGAGATAATCGTCTCCATGCTCCAAATCCATTTTAAAGCCATTTTTAAGGCATTTCGCGCATACATGAAATGAACACATTTTTCTCCAAAACTATAACAGATGCAAGCTTGTCCTGTTTGGTGGAGATGATATTTAATAAAATAAGTAGAAATCCACTAAAAGTTTTGTTTGGTTATCTTGCAATCCCGAGATAATCGTCTCCATGCTCCAAATCCATTTTAAAGCCATTTTTAAGGCATTTCGCGCATACATGAAATGAACACATTTTTCTCCAAAACTATAACAGATGCAAGCTTGTCCTGTTTGGTGGAGATGATATTTAATAAAATAAGTAGAAATCCACTAAAAGTTTTGTTTGGTTATCTTGCAATCCCGAGATAATCGTCTCCATGCTCCAAATCCATTTTAAAGCCATTTTTAAGGCATTTCGCGCATACATGAAATGAACACATTTTTCTCCAAAACTATAACAGATGCAAGCTTGTCCTGTTTGGTGGAGATGATATTTAATAAAATAAGTAGAAATCCACTAAAAGTTTTGTTTGGTTATCTTGCAATCCCGAGATAATCGTCTCCATGCTCCAAATCCATTTTAAAGCCATTTTTAAGGCATTTCGCGCATACATGAAATGAACACATTTTTCTCCAAAACTATAACAGATGCAAGCTTGTCCTGTTTGGTGGAGATGATATTTAATAAAATAAATAGAAATCCACTAAAAGTTTTGTTTGGTTATCTTGCAATCCCGAGATAATCGTCTCCATGCTCCAAATCCATTTTAAAGCCATTTTTAAGGCATTTCGCGCATACATGAAATGAACACATTTTTCTCCAAAACTATAACAGATGCAAGCTTGTCCTGTTTGGTGGAGATGATATTTAATAAAATAAGTAGAAATCCACTAAAAGTTTTGTTTGGTTATATTGCAATCCCGAGATAATCGTCTCCATGCTCCAAATCCATTTTAAAGCCATTTTTAAGGCATTTCGCACATACATGAAATGAACACATTTTTCTCCAAAACTATAACAGATGCAAGCTTGTCCTGTTTGGTGGAGATGATATTTAATAAAATAAGTAGAAATCCACTAAAAGTTTTGTTTGGTTATCTTGCAATCCGAGATAATCGTCTCCATGCTCCAAATCCATTTTAAAGCCATTTTTAAGGCATTTCGCGCATACATGAAATGAACACATTTTTCTCCAAAACTATAACAGATGCAAGCTTGTCCTGTTTGGTGGAGATGATATTTAATAAAATAAGTAGAAATCCACTAAAAGTTTTGTTTGGTTATCTTGCAATCCCGAGATAATCGTCTCCATGCTCCAAATCTATTTTAAAGCCATTTTTAAGGCATTTCGCGCATACATGAAATGAACACATTTTTCTCCAAAACTATAACAGATGCAAGCTTGTCCTGTTTGGTGGAGATGATATTTAATAAATAAGTAGAAATCCACTAAAAGTTTTGTTTGGTTATTTTGCAATCCCGAGATAATCGTCTCCATGCTCCAAATCCATTTTAAAGCCATTTTTAAGGCATTTCGCGCATACATGAAATGAACACATTTTTCTCCAAAACTATAACAGATGCAAGCTTGTCCTGTTTGGTGGAGATAATATTTAATAAAATAAGTAGAAATCTACTAAAAGTTTCGTTTGTTTATATTGCCATCCTGAGATAATCGTCTCCATGCTCCAAATCCATTTTAAAGCCATTTCAAAGGCATTTTGCGCATACATGAAATGAACACATTTTTCTCCAAAAACTATAACACATGCAAGCTTGTCCTGTTTGGTGGAGATGATATTTAATAAAATAAGTAGAAATCCACTAAAAGTTTTGTTTGGTTATCTTGCAATCCCGAGATAATCGTCTCCATGCTCCAAATCCATTTTAAAGCCATTTTTAAGGCATTTCGCGCATACATCAAATGAACACATTTTTCTCCAAAACTATAACAGATGCAAGCTTGTCCTGTTTGGTGGAGATGATATTTAATAAAATAAGTAGAAATCCACTAAAAGTTTTGTTTGGTTATATTGCAATCCCGAGATAATCGTCTCCATGCTCCAAATCCATTTTAAAGCCATTTTTAAGGCATTTCGCGCATACATGAAATGAACACATTTTTCTCCAAAACTATAACAGATGCAAGCTTGTCCTGTTTGGTGGAGATGATATTTAATAAAATAAGTAGAAATCCACTAAAAGTTTTGTTTGGTTATCTTGCAATCCCGAGATAATCGTCTCCATGCTCCAAATCCATTTTAAAGCCATTTTTAAGGCATTTCGCGCATACATCAAATGAACACATTTTTCTCCAAAACTATAACAGATGCAAGCTTGTCCTGTTTGGTGGAGATGATATTTAATAAAATAAGTAGAAATCCACTAAAAGTTTTGTTTGGTTATATTGCTATCCCGAGATAATCGTCTCCATGCTCCAAATCCATTTTAAAGCCATTTTTAAGGCATTTCGCGCATACATGAAATGAACACATTTTTCTCCAAAACTATAACAGATGCAAGCTTGTCCCTGTTTGGTGGAGATGATATTTAATAAAATAAGTAGAAATCCACTAAAAGTTTTGTTTGGTTATCTTGCAATCCCGAGATAATTGTCTCCATGCTCCAAATCCATTTTAAAGCCATTTTTAAGGCATTTCGCGCATACATGAAATGAACACATTTTTCTCCAAAACTATAACAGATGCAAGCTTGTCCTGTTTGGTGGAGATGATATTTAATAAAATAAGTAGAAATCCACTAAAAGTTTTGTTTGGTTATCTTGCAATCCCGAGATAATCGTCTCCATGCTCCAAATCCATTTTAAAGCCATTTTTAAGGCATTTCGCGCATACATGAAATGAACACATTTTTCTCCAAAACTATAACAGATGCAAGCTTGTCTTGTTTGGTGGAGATGATATTTAATAAAATAAGTAGAAATCCACTAAAAGTTTTGTTTGGTTATCTTGCAATCCCGAGATAATCGTCTCCATGCTCCAAATCCATTTTAAAGCCATTTTTAAGGCATTTCGCGCATACATGAAATGAACACATTTTTCTCCAAAACTATAACAGATGCAAGCTTGTCCTGTTTGGTGGAGATGATATTTAATAAAATAAGTAGAAATCCACTAAAATTTTTGTTTGGTTATCTTGCAATCCCGAGATAATCGTCTCCATGCTCCAAATCCATTTTAAAGCCATTTTTAAGGCATTTCGCGCATACATGAAATGAACACATTTTTCTCCAAAACTATAACAGATGCAAGCTTGTCCTGTTTGGTGGAGATGATATTTAATAAAATAAGTAGAAATCCACTAAAAGTTTTGTTTGGTTATCTTGCAATCCCGAGATAATCGTCTCCATGCTCCAAATCCATTTTAAAGCCATTTTTAAGGCATTTCGCGCATACATGAAATGAACACATTTTTCTCCAAAACTATAACAGATGCAAGCTTGTCCTGTTTGGTGGAGATGATATTTAATAAAATAAATAGAAATCCACTAAAAGTTTTGTTTGGTTATCTTGCAATCCGGAGATAATCGTCTCCATGCTCCAAATCCATTTTAAAGCCATTTTTAAGGCATTTCGCGCATACATGAAATGAACACATTTTTCTCCAAAACTATAACAGATGCAAGCTTGTCCTGTTTGGTGGAGATGATATTTAATAAAATAAGTAGAAATCCACTAAAAGTTTTGTTTGGTTATATTGCAATCCCGAGATAATCGTCTCCATGCTCCAAATCCATTTTAAAGCCATTTTTAAGGCATTTCGCGCATACATGAAATGAACACATTTTTCTCCAAAACTATAACAGATGCAAGCTTGTCCTGTTTGGTGGAGATGATATTTAATAAAATAAGTAGAAATCCACTAAAAGTTTTGTTTGGTTATCTTGCAATCCCGAGATAATCGTCTCCATGCTCCAAATCCATTTTAAAGCCATTTTTAAGGCATTTCGCGCATACATGAAATGAACACATTTTTCTCCAAAACTATAACAGATGCAAGCTTGTCCTGTTTGGTGGAGATGATATTTAATAAAATAAGTAGAAATCCACTAAAAGTTTTGTTTGGTTATCTTGCAATCCCGAGATAATCGTCTCCATGCTCCAAATCCATTTTAAAGCCATTTTTAAGGCATTTCGCGCATACATGAAATGAACACATTTTTCTCCAAAACGAAAACAGATGCAAGCTTGTCCTGTTTGGTGGAGATGATATTTAATAAAATAAGTAGAAATCCACTAAAATTTTTGTTTGGTTATCTTGCAATCCCGAGATAATCGTCTCCATGCTCCAAATCCATTTTAAAGCCATTTTTAAGGCATTTCGCGCATACATGAAATGAACACATTTTTCTCCAAAACTATAACAGATGCAAGCTTGTCCTGTTTGGTGGAGATGATATTTAATAAAATAAGTAGAAATCCACTAAAAGTTTTGTTTGGTTATCTTGCAATCCCGAGATAATCGTCTCCATGCTCCAAATCCATTTTAAAGCCATTTTTAAGGCATTTCGCGCATACATGAAATGAACACATTTTTCTCCAAAACTATAACAGATGCAAGCTTGTCTTGTTTGGTGGAGATGATATTTAATAAAATAAGTAGAAATCCACTAAAAGTTTTGTTTGGTTATCTTGCAATCCCGAGATAATCGTCTTCATGCTCCAAATCCATTTTAAAGCCATTTTTAAGGCATTTCGCGCATACATGAAATGAACACATTTTTCTCCAAAACTATAACAGATGCAAGCTTGTCCTGTTTGGTGGAGATGATATTTAATAAAATAAGTAGAAATTTACTAAAATTTTTGTTTGGTTATCTTGCAATCCCGAGATAAACGTCTCCATGCTCCAAATCCATTTTAAAGCCATTTTTAAGGCATTTCGCGCATACATGAAATGAACACATTTTTCTCCAAAACTATAACAGATGCAAGCTTGTCCTGTTTGGTGGAGATGATATTTAATAAAATAAGTAGAAATCCACTAAAAGTTTTGTTTGGTTATCTTGCAATCCCGAGATAATCGTCTCCATGCTCCAAATCCATTTTAAAGCCATTTTTAAGGCATTTCGCGCATACATGAAATGAACACATTTTTCTCCAAAACTATAACAGATGCAAGCTTGTCCTGTTTGGTGGAGATGATATTTAATAAAATAAGTAGAAATCCACTAAAAGTTTTGTTTGGTTATCTTGCAATCCCGAGATAATCGTCTCCATGCTCCAAATCCATTTTAAAGCCATTTTTAAGGCATTTCGCGCATACATGAAATGAACACATTTTTCTCCAAAACTATAACAGATGCAAGCTTGTCCTGTTTGGTGGAGATGATATTTAATAAAATAAGTAGAAATCCACTAAAAGTTTTGTTTGGTTATCTTGCAATCCCGAGATAATCGTCTCCATGCTCCAAATCCATTTTAAAGCCATTTTTAAGGCATTTCGCGCATACATGAAATGAACACATTTTTCTCCAAAACTATAACAGATGCAAGCTTGTCCTGTTTGGTGGAGATGATATTTAATAAAATAAGTAGAAATCCACTAAAAGTTTTGTTTGGTTATCTTGCAATCCCGAGATAATCGTCTCCATGCTCCAAATCCATTTTAAAGCCATTTTTAAGGCATTTCGCGCATACATGAAATGAACACATTTTTCTCCAAAACTATAACAGATGCAAGCTTGTCCTGTTTGGTGGAGATGATATTTAATAAAATAAGTAGAAATCCACTAAAAGTTTTGTTTGGTTATCTTGCAATCCCGAGATAATCGTCTCCATGCTCCAAATCCATTTTAAAGCCATTTTTAAGGCATTTCGCGCATACATGAAATGAACACATTTTTCTCCAAAACTATAACAGATGCAAGCTTGTCCTGTTTGGTGGAGATGATATTTAATAAAATAAATAGAAATCCACTAAAAGTTTTGTTTGGTTATCTTGCAATCCCGAGATAATCGTCTCCATGCTCCAAATCCATTTTAAAGCCATTTTTAAGGCATTTCGCGCATACATGAAATGAACACATTTTTCTCCAAAACTATAACAGATGCAAGCTTGTCCTGTTTGGTGGAGATGATATTTAATAAAATAAGTAGAAATCCACTAAAAGTTTTGTTTGGTTATATTGCAATCCCGAGATAATCGTCTCCATGCTCCAAATCCATTTTAAAGCCATTTTTAAGGCATTTCGCACATACATGAAATGAACACATTTTTCTCCAAAACTATAACAGATGCAAGCTTGTCCTGTTTGGTGGAGATGATATTTAATAAAATAAGTAGAAATCCACTAAAAGTTTTGTTTGGTTATCTTGCAATCCCGAGATAATCGTCTCCATGCTCCAAATCCATTTTAAAGCCATTTTTAAGGCATTTCGCGCATACATGAAATGAACACATTTTTCTCCAAAACTATAACAGATGCAAGCTTGTCCTGTTTGGTGGAGATGATATTTAATAAAATAAGTAGAAATCCACTAAAAGTTTTGTTTGGTTATCTTGCAATCCCGAGATAATCGTCTCCATGCTCCAAATCTATTTTAAAGCCATTTTTAAGGCATTTCGCGCATACATGAAATGAACACATTTTTCTCCAAAACTATAACAGATGCAAGCTTGTCCTGTTTGGTGGAGATGATATTTAATAAAATAAGTAGAAATCCACTAAAAGTTTTGTTTGGTTATTTTGCAATCCCGAGATAATCGTCTCCATGCTCCAAATCCATTTTAAAGCCATTTTTAAGGCATTTCGCGCATACATGAAATGAACACATTTTTCTCCAAAACTATAACAGATGCAAGCTTGTCCTGTTTGGTGGAGATAATATTTAATAAAATAAGTAGAAATCTACTAAAAGTTTCGTTTGTTTATATTGCCATCCTGAGATAATCGTCTCCATGCTCCAAATCCATTTTAAAGCCATTTCAAAGGCATTTTGCGCATACATGAAATGAACACATTTTTCTCCAAAACTATAACACATGCAAGCTTGTCCTGTTTGGTGGAGATGATATTTAATAAAATAAGTAGAAATCCACTAAAAGTTTTGTTTGGTTATCTTGCAATCCCGAGATAATCGTCTCCATGCTCCAAATCCATTTTAAAGCCATTTTTAAGGCATTTCGCGCATACATCAAATGAACACATTTTTCTCCAAAACTATAACAGATGCAAGCTTGTCCTGTTTGGTGGAGATGATATTTAATAAAATAAGTAGAAATCCACTAAAAGTTTTGTTTGGTTATATTGCAATCCCGAGATAATCGTCTCCATGCTCCAAATCCATTTTAAAGCCATTTTTAAGGCATTTCGCGCATACATGAAATGAACACATTTTTCTCCAAAACTATAACAGATGCAAGCTTGTCCTGTTTGGTGGAGATGATATTTAATAAAATAAGTAGAAATCCACTAAAAGTTTTGTTTGGTTATCTTGCAATCCCGAGATAATTGTCTCCATGCTCCAAATCCATTTTAAAGCCATTTTTAAGGCATTTCGCGCATACATAAAATGAACACATTTTTCTCCAAAACTATAACAGATGCAAGCTTGTCCTGTTTGGTGGAGATGATATTTAATAAAATAAGTAGAAATCCACTAAAAGTTTTGTTTGGTTATCTTGCAATCCCGAGATAATCGTCTCCATGCTCCAAATCCATTTTAAAGCCATTTTTAAGGCATTTCGCGCATACATGAAATGAACACATTTTTCTCCAAAACTATAACAGATGCAAGCTTGTCCTGTTTGGTGGAGATGATATTTAATAAAATAAGTAGAAATCCACTAAAAGTTTTGTTTGGTTATCTTGCAATCCCGAGATAATCGTCTCCATGCTCCAAATCCATTTTAAAGCCATTTTTAAGGCATTTCGCGCATACATGAAATGAACACATTTTTCTCCAAAACTATAACAGATGCAAGCTTGTCCTGTTTGGTGGAGATAATATTTAATAAAATAAGTAGAAATCTACTAAAAGTTTCGTTTGTTTATATTGCCATCCTAAGATAATCGTCTCCATGCTCCAAATCCATTTTAAAGCCATTTCAAAGGCATTTTGCGCATACATGAAATGAACACATTTTTCTCCAAAACTATAACACATGCAAGCTTGTCCTGGTTGGTGGAGATGATATTTAATAAAATAAGTAGAAATCCACTAAAAGTTTTGTTTGGTTATCTTGCAATCCCGAGATAATCGTCTCCATGCTCCAAATCCATTTTAAAGCCATTTTTAAGGCATTTCGCGCATACATGAAATGAACACATTTTTCTCCAAAACTATAACAGATGCAAGCTTGTCCTGTTTGGTGGAGATGATATTTAATAAAATAAGTAGAAATCCACTAAAAGTTTTGTTTGGTTATCTTGCAATCCCGAGATAATCGTCTCCATGCTCCAAATCCATTTTAAAGCCATTTTTAAGGCATTTCGCGCATACATGAAATGAACACATTTTTCTCCAAAACTATAACAGATGCAAGCTTGTCCTGTTTGGTGGAGATGATATTTAATAAAATAAGTAGAAATCCACTAAAAGTTTTGTTTGGTTATCTTGCAATCCCGAGATAATCGTCTTCATGCTCCAAATCCATTTTAAAGCCATTTTTAAGGCATTTCGCGCATACATGAAATGAACACATTTTTCTCCAAAACTATAACAGATGCAAGCTTGTCCTGTTTGGTGGAGATGATATTTAATAAAATAAGTAGAAATTTACTAAAATTTTTGTTTGGTTATCTTGCAATCCCGAGATAATCGTCTCCATGCTCCAAATCCATTTTAAAGCCATTTTTAAGGCATTTCGCGCATACATGAAATGAACACATTTTTCTCCAAAACTATAACAGATGCAAGCTTGTCCTGTTTGGTGGAGATGATATTTAATAAAATAAGTAGAAATCCACTAAAAGTTTTGTTTGGTTATCTTGCAATCCCGAGATAATCGTCTCCATGCTCCAAATCCATTTTAAAGCCATTTTTAAGGCATTTCGCGCATACATGAAATGAACACATTTTTCTCCAAAACTATAACAGATGCAAGCTTGTCCTGTTTGGTGGAGATGATATTTAATAAAATAAGTAGAAATCCACTAAAAGTTTTGTTTGGTTATCTTGCAATCCCGAGATAATCGTCTCCATGCTCCAAATCCATTTTAAAGCCATTTTTAAGGCATTTCGCGCATACATGAAATGAACACATTTTTCTCCAAAACTATAACAGATGCAAGCTTGTCCTGTTTGGTGGAGATGATATTTAATAAAATAAGTAGAAATCCACTAAAAGTTTTGTTTGGTTATCTTGCAATCCCGAGATAATCGTCTCCATGCTCCAAATCCATTTTAAAGCCATTTTTAAGGCATTTCGCGCATACATGAAATGAACACATTTTTCTCCAAAACTATAACAGATGCAAGCTTGTCCTGTTTGGTGGAGATGATATTTAATAAAATAAGTAGAAATCCACTAAAAGTTTTGTTTGGTTATCTTGCAATCCCGAGATAATCGTCTCCATGCTCCAAATCCATTTTAAAGCCATTTTTAAGGCATTTCGCGCATACATGAAATGAACACATTTTTCTCCAAAACTATAACAGATGCAAGCTTGTCCTGTTTGGTGGAGATGATATTTAATAAAATAAATAGAAATCCACTAAAAGTTTTGTTTGGTTATCTTGCAATCCCGAGATAATCGTCTCCATGCTCCAAATCCATTTTAAAGCCATTTTTAAGGCATTTCGCGCATACATGAAATGAACACATTTTTCTCCAAAACTATAACAGATGCAAGCTTGTCCTGTTTGGTGGAGATGATATTTAATAAAATAAGTAGAAATCCACTAAAAGTTTTGTTTGGTTATATTGCAATCCCGAGATAATCGTCTCCATGCTCCAAATCCATTTTAAAGCCATTTTTAAGGCATTTCGCACATACATGAAATGAACACATTTTTCTCCAAAACTATAACAGATGCAAGCTTGTCCTGTTTGGTGGAGATGATATTTAATAAAATAAGTAGAAATCCACTAAAAGTTTTGTTTGGTTATCTTGCAATCCCGAGATAATCGTCTCCATGCTCCAAATCCATTTTAAAGCCATTTTTAAGGCATTTCGCGCATACATGAAATGAACACATTTTTCTCCAAAACTATAACAGATGCAAGCTTGTCCTGTTTGGTGGAGATGATATTTAATAAAATAAGTAGAAATCCACTAAAAGTTTTGTTTGGTTATCTTGCAATCCCGAGATAATCGTCTCCATGCTCCAAATCTATTTTAAAGCCATTTTTAAGGCATTTCGCGCATACATGAAATGAACACATTTTTCTCCAAAACTATAACAGATGCAAGCTTGTCCTGTTTGGTGGAGATGATATTTAATAAAATAAGTAGAAATCCACTAAAAGTTTTGTTTGGTTATTTTGCAATCCCGAGATAATCGTCTCCATGCTCCAAATCCATTTTAAAGCCATTTTTAAGGCATTTCGCGCATACATGAAATGAACACATTTTTCTCCAAAACTATAACAGATGCAAGCTTGTCCTGTTTGGTGGAGATAATATTTAATAAAATAAGTAGAAATCTACTAAAAGTTTCGTTTGTTTATATTGCCATCCTGAGATAATCGTCTCCATGCTCCAAATCCATTTTAAAGCCATTTCAAAGGCATTTTGCGCATACATGAAATGAACACATTTTTCTCCAAAACTATAACACATGCAAGCTTGTCCTGTTTGGTGGAGATGATATTTAATAAAATAAGTAGAAATCCACTAAAAGTTTTGTTTGGTTATCTTGCAATCCCGAGATAATCGTCTCCATGCTCCAAATCCATTTTAAAGCCATTTTTAAGGCATTTCGCGCATACATGAAATGAACACATTTTTCTCCAAAACTATAACAGATGCAAGCTTGTCCTGTTTGGTGGAGATGATATTTAATAAAATAAGTAGAAATCCACTAAAAGTTTTGTTTGGTTATCTTGCAATCCCGAGATAATCGTCTCCATGCTCCAAATCCATTTTAAAGCCATTTTTAAGGCATTTCGCGCATACATGAAATGAACACATTTTTCTCCAAAACTATAACAGATGCAAGCTTGTCCTGTTTGGTGGAGATGATATTTAATAAAATAAGTAGAAATCCACTAAAAGTTTTGTTTGGTTATCTTGCAATCCCGAGATAATCGTCTCCATGCTCCAAATCCATTTTAAAGCCATTTTTAAGGCATTTCGCGCATACATGAAATGAACACATTTTTCTCCAAAACGAAAACAGATGCAAGCTTGTCCTGTTTGGTGGAGATGATATTTAATAAAATAAGTAGAAATCCACTAAAATTTTTGTTTGGTTATCTTGCAATCCCGAGATAATCGTCTCCATGCTCCAAATCCATTTTAAAGCCATTTTTAAGGCATTTCGCGCATACATGAAATGAACACATTTTTCTCCAAAACTATAACAGATGCAAGCTTGTCCTGTTTGGTGGAGATGATATTTAATAAAATAAGTAGAAATCCACTAAAAGTTTTGTTTGGTTATCTTGCAATCCCGAGATAATCGTCTCCATGCTCCAAATCCATTTTAAAGCCATTTTTAAGGCATTTCGCGCATACATGAAATGAACACATTTTTCTCCAAAACTATAACAGATGCAAGCTTGTCTTGTTTGGTGGAGATGATATTTAATAAAATAAGTAGAAATCCACTAAAAGTTTTGTTTGGTTATCTTGCAATCCCGAGATAATCGTCTTCATGCTCCAAATCCATTTTAAAGCCATTTTTAAGGCATTTCGCGCATACATGAAATGAACACATTTTTCTCCAAAACTATAACAGATGCAAGCTTGTCCTGTTTGGTGGAGATGATATTTAATAAAATAAGTAGAAATTTACTAAAATTTTTGTTTGGTTATCTTGCAATCCCGAGATAATCGTCTCCATGCTCCAAATCCATTTTAAAGCCATTTTTAAGGCATTTCGCGCATACATGAAATGAACACATTTTTCTCCAAAACTATAACAGATGCAAGCTTGTCCTGTTTGGTGGAGATGATATTTAATAAAATAAGTAGAAATCCACTAAAAGTTTTGTTTGGTTATCTTGCAATCCCGAGATAATCGTCTCCATGCTCCAAATCCATTTTAAAGCCATTTTTAAGGCATTTCGCGCATACATGAAATGAACACATTTTTCTCCAAAACTATAACAGATGCAAGCTTGTCCTGTTTGGTGGAGATGATATTTAATAAAATAAGTAGAAATCCACTAAAAGTTTTGTTTGGTTATCTTGCAATCCCGAGATAATCGTCTCCATGCTCCAAATCCATTTTAAAGCCATTTTTAAGGCATTTCGCGCATACATGAAATGAACACATTTTTCTCCAAAACTATAACAGATGCAAGCTTGTCCTGTTTGGTGGAGATGATATTTAATAAAATAAGTAGAAATCCACTAAAAGTTTTGTTTGGTTATCTTGCAATCCCGAGATAATCGTCTCCATGCTCCAAATCCATTTTAAAGCCATTTTTAAGGCATTTCGCGCATACATGAAATGAACACATTTTTCTCCAAAACTATAACAGATGCAAGCTTGTCCTGTTTGGTGGAGATGATATTTAATAAAATAAGTAGAAATCCACTAAAAGTTTTGTTTGGTTATCTTGCAATCCCGAGATAATCGTCTCCATGCTCCAAATCCATTTTAAAGCCATTTTTAAGGCATTTCGCGCATACATGAAATGAACACATTTTTCTCCAAAACTATAACAGATGCAAGCTTGTCCTGTTTGGTGGAGATGATATTTAATAAAATAAGTAGAAATCCACTAAAAGTTTTGTTTGGTTATCTTGCAATCCCGAGATAATCGTCTCCATGCTCCAAATCCATTTTAAAGCCATTTTTAAGGCATTTCGCGCATACATGAAATGAACACATTTTTCTCCAAAACTATAACAGATGCAAGCTTGTCCTGTTTGGTGGAGATGATATTTAATAAAATAAATAGAAATCCACTAAAAGTTTTGTTTGGTTATCTTGCAATCCCGAGATAATCGTCTCCATGCTCCAAATCCATTTTAAAGCCATTTTTAAGGCATTTCGCGCATACATGAAATGAACACATTTTTCTCCAAAACTATAACAGATGCAAGCTTGTCCTGTTTGGTGGAGATGATATTTAATAAAATAAGTAGAAATCCACTAAAAGTTTTGTTTGGTTATATTGCAATCCCGAGATAATCGTCTCCATGCTCCAAATCCATTTTAAAGCCATTTTTAAGGCATTTCGCACATACATGAAATGAACACATTTTTCTCCAAAACTATAACAGATGCAAGCTTGTCCTGTTTGGTGGAGATGATATTTAATAAAATAAGTAGAAATCCACTAAAAGTTTTGTTTGGTTATCTTGCAATCCCGAGATAATCGTCTCCATGCTCCAAATCCATTTTAAAGCCATTTTTAAGGCATTTCGCGCATACATGAAATGAACACATTTTTCTCCAAAACTATAACAGATGCAAGCTTGTCCTGTTTGGTGGAGATGATATTTAATAAAATAAGTAGAAATCCACTAAAAGTTTTGTTTGGTTATCTTGCAATCCCGAGATAATCGTCTCCATGCTCCAAATCTATTTTAAAGCCATTTTTAAGGCATTTCGCGCATACATGAAATGAACACATTTTTCTCCAAAACTATAACAGATGCAAGCTTGTCCTGTTTGGTGGAGATGATATTTAATAAAATAAGTAGAAATCCACTAAAAGTTTTGTTTGGTTATTTTGCAATCCCGAGATAATCGTCTCCATGCTCCAAATCCATTTTAAAGCCATTTTTAAGGCATTTCGCGCATACATGAAATGAACACATTTTTCTCCAAAACTATAACAGATGCAAGCTTGTCCTGTTTGGTGGAGATAATATTTAATAAAATAAGTAGAAATCTACTAAAAGTTTCGTTTGTTTATATTGCCATCCTGAGATAATCGTCTCCATGCTCCAAATCCATTTTAAAGCCATTTCAAAGGCATTTTGCGCATACATGAAATGAACACATTTTTCTCCAAAACTATAACACATGCAAGCTTGTCCTGTTTGGTGGAGATGATATTTAATAAAATAAGTAGAAATCCACTAAAAGTTTTGTTTGGTTATCTTGCAATCCCGAGATAATCGTCTCCATGCTCCAAATCCATTTTAAAGCCATTTTTAAGGCATTTCGCGCATACATCAAATGAACACATTTTTCTCCAAAACTATAACAGATGCAAGCTTGTCCTGTTTGGTGGAGATGATATTTAATAAAATAAGTAGAAATCCACTAAAAGTTTTGTTTGGTTATATTGCAATCCCGAGATAATCGTCTCCATGCTCCAAATCCATTTTAAAGCCATTTTTAAGGCATTTCGCGCATACATAAAATGAACACATTTTTCTCCAAAACTATAACAGATGCAAGCTTGTCCTGTTTGGTGGAGATGATATTTAATAAAATAAGTAGAAATCCACTAAAAGTTTTGTTTGGTTATCTTGCAATCCCGAGATAATTGTCTCCATGCTCCAAATCCATTTTAAAGCCATTTTTAAGGCATTTCGCGCATACATAAAATGAACACATTTTTCTCCAAAACTATAACAGATGCAAGCTTGTCCTGTTTGGTGGAGATGATATTTAATAAAATAAGTAGAAATCCACTAAAAGTTTTGTTTGGTTATCTTGCAATCCCGAGATAATCGTCTCCATGCTCCAAATCCATTTTAAAGCCATTTTTAAGGCATTTCGCGCATACATGAAATGAACACATTTTTCTCCAAAACTATAACAGATGCAAGCTTGTCCTGTTTGGTGGAGATGATATTTAATAAAATAAGTAGAAATCCACTAAAAGTTTTGTTTGGTTATCTTGCAATCCCGAGATAATCGTCTCCATGCTCCAAATCCATTTTAAAGCCATTTTTAAGGCATTTCGCGCATACATGAAATGAACACATTTTTCTCCAAAACTATAACAGATGCAAGCTTGTCCTGTTTGGTGGAGATAATATTTAATAAAATAAGTAGAAATCTACTAAAAGTTTCGTTTGTTTATATTGCCATCCTAAGATAATCGTCTCCATGCTCCAAATCCATTTTAAAGCCATTTCAAAGGCATTTTGCGCATACATGAAATGAACACATTTTTCTCCAAAACTATAACACATGCAAGCTTGTCCTGGTTGGTGGAGATGATATTTAATAAAATAAGTAGAAATCCACTAAAAGTTTTGTTTGGTTATCTTGCAATCCCGAGATAATCGTCTCCATGCTCCAAATCCATTTTAAAGCCATTTTTAAGGCATTTCGCGCATACATGAAATGAACACATTTTTCTCCAAAACTATAACAGATGCAAGCTTGTCCTGTTTGGTGGAGATGATATTTAATAAAATAAGTAGAAATCCACTAAAAGTTTTGTTTGGTTATCTTGCAATCCCGAGATAATCGTCTCCATGCTCCAAATCCATTTTAAAGCCATTTTTAAGGCATTTCGCGCATACATGAAATGAACACATTTTTCTCCAAAACTATAACAGATGCAAGCTTGTCCTGTTTGGTGGAGATGATATTTAATAAAATAAGTAGAAATCCACTAAAAGTTTTGTTTGGTTATCTTGCAATCCCGAAATAATCGTCTCCATGCTCCAAATCCATTTTAAAGCCATTTTTAACGCATTTCGCGCATACATGAAATGAACACATTTTTCTCCAAAACTATAACAGATGCAAGCTTGTCCTGTTTGGTGGAGATGATATTTAATAAAATAAGTAGAAATCCACTAAAAGTTTTGTTTGGTTATCTTGCAATCCCGAGATAATCGTCTCCATGCTCCAAATCCATTTTAAAGCCATTTTTAAGGCATTTCGCGCATACATGAAATGAACACATTTTTCTCCAAAACTATAACAGATGCAAGCTTGTCCTGTTTGGTGGAGATGATATTTAATAAAATAAGTAGAAATCCACTAAAAGTTTTGTTTGGTTATATTGCAATCCCGAGATAATCGTCTCCATGCTCCAAATCCATTTTAAAGCCATTTTTAAGGCATTTCGCGCATACATGAAATGAACACATTTTTCTCCAAAACTATAATAGATGCAAGCTTGTCCTGTTTGGTGGAGATGATATTTAATAAAATAAGTAGAAATCCACTAAAAGTTTTGTTTGGTTATCTTGCAATCCCGAGATAATCGTCTCCATGCTCCAAATCCATTTTAAAGCCATTTTTAAGGCATTTCGCGCATACATGAAATGAACACATTTTTCTCCAAAACTATAACAGATGCAAGCTTGTCCTGTTTGGTGGAGATGATATTTAATAAAATAAGTAGAAATCCACTAAAAGTTTTGTTTGGTTATCTTGCAATCCCGAGATAATCGTCTCCATGCTCCAAATCCATTTTAAAGCCATTTCAAAGGCATTTTGCGCATACATGAAATGAACACATTTTTCTCCAAAACTATAACACATGCAAGCTTGTCCTGTTTGGTGGAGATGATATTTAATAAAATAAGTAGAAATCCACTAAAAGTTTTGTTTGGTTATCTTGCAATCCCGAGATAATCGTCTCCATGCTCCAAATCCATTTTAAAGCCATTTTTAAGGCATTTCGCGCATACATGAAATGAACACATTTTTCTCCAAAACTATAACAGATGCAAGCTTGTCCTGTTTGGTGGAGATGATATTTAATAAAATAAGTAGAAATCCACTAAAAGTTTTGTTTGGTTATCTTGCAATCCCGAGATAATCGTCTCCATGCTCCAAATCCATTTTAAAGCCATTTTTAAGGCATTTCGCGCATACATGAAATGAACACATTTTTCTCCAAAACTATAACAGATGCAAGCTTGTCTTGTTTGGTGGAGATGATATTTAATAAAATAAGTAGAAATCCACTAAAAGTTTTGTTTGGTTATCTTGCAATCCCGAGATAATCGTCTTCATGCTCCAAATCCATTTTAAAGCCATTTTTAAGGCATTTCGCGCATACATGAAATGAACACATTTTTCTCCAAAACTATAACAGATGCAAGCTTGTCCTGTTTGGTGGAGATGATATTTAATAAAATAAGTAGAAATTTACTAAAATTTTTGTTTGGTTATCTTGCAATCCCGAGATAATCGTCTCCATGCTCCAAATCCATTTTAAAGCCATTTTTAAGGCATTTCGCGCATACATGAAATGAACACATTTTTCTCCAAAACTATAACAGATGCAAGCTTGTCCTGTTTGGTGGAGATGATATTTAATAAAATAAGTAGAAATCCACTAAAAGTTTTGTTTGGTTATCTTGCAATCCCGAGATAATCGTCTCCATGCTCCAAATCCATTTTAAAGCCATTTTTAAGGCATTTCGCGCATACATGAAATGAACACAATTTTCTCCAAAACTATAACAGATGCAAGCTTGTCCTGTTTGGTGGAGATGATATTTAATAAAATAAGTAGAAATCCACTAAAAGTTTTGTTTGGTTATCTTGCAATCCCGAGATAATCGTCTCCATGCTCCAAATCCATTTTAAAGCCATTTTTAAGGCATTTCGCGCATACATGAAATGAACACATTTTTCTCCAAAACTATAACAGATGCAAGCTTGTCCTGTTTGGTGGAGATGATATTTAATAAAATAAGTAGAAATCCACTAAAAGTTTTGTTTGGTTATCTTGCAATCCCGAGATAATCGTCTCCATGCTCCAAATCCATTTTAAAGCCATTTTTAAGGCATTTCGCGCATACATGAAATGAACACATTTTTCTCCAAAACTATAACAGATGCAAGCTTGTCCTGTTTGGTGGAGATGATATTTAATAAAATAAGTAGAAATCCACTAAAAGTTTTGTTTGGTTATCTTGCAATCCCGAGATAATCGTCTCCATGCTCCAAATCCATTTTAAAGCCATTTTTAAGGCATTTCGCGCATACATGAAATGAACACATTTTTCTCCAAAACTATAACAGATGCAAGCTTGTCCTGTTTGGTGGAGATGATATTTAATAAAATAAGTAGAAATCCACTAAAAGTTTTGTTTGGTTATCTTGCAATCCCGAGATAATCGTCTCCATGCTCCAAATCCATTTTAAAGCCATTTTTAAGGCATTTCGCGCATACATGAAATGAACACATTTTTCTCCAAAACTATAACAGATGCAAGCTTGTCCTGTTTGGTGGAGATGATATTTAATAAAATAAATAGAAATCCACTAAAAGTTTTGTTTGGTTATCTTGCAATCCCGAGATAATCGTCTCCATGCTCCAAATCCATTTTAAAGCCATTTTTAAGGCATTTCGCGCATACATGAAATGAACACATTTTTCTCCAAAACTATAACAGATGCAAGCTTGTCCTGTTTGGTGGAGATGATATTTAATAAAATAAGTAGAAATCCACTAAAAGTTTTGTTTGGTTATATTGCAATCCCGAGATAATCGTCTCCATGCTCCAAATCCATTTTAAAGCCATTTTTAAGGCATTTCGCACATACATGAAATGAACACATTTTTCTCCAAAACTATAACAGATGCAAGCTTGTCCTGTTTGGTGGAGATGATATTTAATAAAATAAGTAGAAATCCACTAAAAGTTTTGTTTGGTTATCTTGCAATCCCGAGATAATCGTCTCCATGCTCCAAATCCATTTTAAAGCCATTTTTAAGGCATTTCGCGCATACATGAAATGAACACATTTTTCTCCAAAACTATAACAGATGCAAGCTTGTCCTGTTTGGTGGAGATGATATTTAATAAAATAAGTAGAAATCCACTAAAAGTTTTGTTTGGTTATCTTGCAATCCCGAGATAATCGTCTCCATGCTCCAAATCTATTTTAAAGCCATTTTTAAGGCATTTCGCGCATACATGAAATGAACACATTTTTCTCCAAAACTATAACAGATGCAAGCTTGTCCTGTTTGGTGGAGATGATATTTAATAAAATAAGTAGAAATCCACTAAAAGTTTTGTTTGGTTATTTTGCAATCCCGAGATAATCGTCTCCATGCTCCAAATCCATTTTAAAGCCATTTTTAAGGCATTTCGCGCATACATGAAATGAACACATTTTTCTCCAAAACTATAACAGATGCAAGCTTGTCCTGTTTGGTGGAGATAATATTTAATAAAATAAGTAGAAATCTACTAAAAGTTTCGTTTGTTTATATTGCCATCCTGAGATAATCGTCTCCATGCTCCAAATCCATTTTAAAGCCATTTCAAAGGCATTTTGCGCATACATGAAATGAACACATTTTTCTCCAAAACTATAACACATGCAAGCTTGTCCTGTTTGGTGGAGATGATATTTAATAAAATAAGTAGAAATCCACTAAAAGTTTTGTTTGGTTATCTTGCAATCCCGAGATAATCGTCTCCATGCTCCAAATCCATTTTAAAGCCATTTTTAAGGCATTTCGCGCATACATCAAATGAACACATTTTTCTCCAAAACTATAACAGATGCAAGCTTGTCCTGTTTGGTGGAGATGATATTTAATAAAATAAGTAGAAATCCACTAAAAGTTTTGTTTGGTTATATTGCAATCCCGAGATAATCGTCTCCATGCTCCAAATCCATTTTAAAGCCATTTTTAAGGCATTTCGCGCATACATGAAATGAACACATTTTTCTCCAAAACTATAACAGATGCAAGCTTGTCCTGTTTGGTGGAGATGATATTTAATAAAATAAGTAGAAATCCACTAAAAGTTTTGTTTGGTTATCTTGCAATCCCGAGATAATTGTCTCCATGCTCCAAATCCATTTTAAAGCCATTTTTAAGGCATTTCGCGCATACATGAAATGAACACATTTTTCTCCAAAACTATAACAGATGCAAGCTTGTCCTGTTTGGTGAAGATGATATTTAATAAAATAAGTAGAAATCCACTAAAAGTTTTGTTTGGTTATCTTGCAATCCCGAGATAATCGTCTCCATGCTCCAAATCCATTTTAAAGCCATTTTTAAGGCATTTCGCGCATACATGAAATGAACACATTTTTCTCCAAAACTATAACAGATGCAAGCTTGTCCTGTTTGGTGGAGATGATATTTAATAAAATAAGTAGAAATCCACTAAAAGTTTTGTTTGGTTATCTTGCAATCCCGAGATAATCGTCTCCATGCTCCAAATCCATTTTAAAGCCATTTTTAAGGCATTTCGCGCATACATGAAATGAACACATTTTTCTCCAAAACTATAACAGATGCAAGCTTGTCCTGTTTGGTGGAGATAATATTTAATAAAATAAGTAGAAATCTACTAAAAGTTTCGTTTGTTTATATTGCCATCCTAAGATAATCGTCTCCATGCTCCAAATCCATTTTAAAGCCATTTCAAAGGCATTTTGCGCATACATGAAATGAACACATTTTTCTCCAAAACTATAACACATGCAAGCTTGTCCTGTTTGGTGGAGATGATATTTAATAAAATAAGTAGAAATCCACTAAAAGTTTTGTTTGGTTATCTTGCAATCCCGAGATAATCGTCTCCATGCTCCAAATCCATTTTAAAGCCATTTTTAAGGCATTTCGCGCATACATGAAATGAACACATTTTTCTCCAAAACTATAACAGATGCAAGCTTGTCCTGTTTGGTGGAGATGATATTTAATAAAATAAGTAGAAATCCACTAAAAGTTTTGTTTGGTTATCTTGCAATCCCGAGATAATCGTCTCCATGCTCCAAATCCATTTTAAAGCCATTTTTAAGGCATTTCGCGCATACATGAAATGAACACATTTTTCTCCAAAACTATAACAGATGCAAGCTTGTCCTGTTTGGTGGAGATGATATTTAATAAAATAAGTAGAAATCCACTAAAAGTTTTGTTTGGTTATCTTGCAATCCCGAGATAATCGTCTCCATGCTCCAAATCCATTTTAAAGCCATTTTTAAGGCATTTCGCGCATACATGAAATGAACACATTTTTCTCCAAAACTATAACAGATGCAAGCTTGTCCTGTTTGGTGGAGATGATATTTAATAAAATAAGTAGAAATCCACTAAAAGTTTTGTTTGGTTATCTTGCAATCCCGAGATAATCGTCTCCATGCTCCAAATCCATTTTAAAGCCATTTTTAAGGCATTTCGCGCATACATGAAATGAACACATTTTTCTCCAAAACTATAACAGATGCAAGCTTGTCCTGTTTGGTGGAGATAATATTTAATAAAATAAGTAGAAATCTACTAAAAGTTTCGTTTGTTTATATTGCCATCCTAAGATAATCGTCTCCATGCTCCAAATCCATTTTAAAGCCATTTCAAAGGCATTTTGCGCATACATGAAATGAACACATTTTTCTCCAAAACTATAACACATGCAAGCTAGTCCTGTTTGGTGGAGATGATATTTAATAAAATAAGTAGAAATCCACTAAAAGTTTTGTTTGGTTATCTTGCAATCCCGAGATAATCGTCTCCATGCTCCAAATCCATTTTAAAGCCATTTTTAAGGCATTTCGCGCATACATGAAATGAACACATTTTTCTCCAAAACTATAACAGATGCAAGCTTGTCCTGTTTGGTGGAGATGTTATTTAATAAAATAAGTAGAAATCCACTAAAAGTTTTGTTTGGTTATCTTGCAATCCCGAGATAATCGTCTCCATGCTCCAAATCCATTTTAAAGCCATTTTTAAGGCATTTCGCGCATACATGAAATGAACACATTTTTCTCCAAAACTATAACAGATGCAAGCTTGTCCTGTTTGGTGGAGATGATATTTAATAAAATAAGTAGAAATCCACTAAAAGTTTTGTTTGGTTATCTTGCAATCCCGAGATAATCGTCTCCATGCTCCAAATCCATTTTAAAGCCATTTTTAAGGCATTTCGCGCATACATGAAATGAACACATTTTTCTCCAAAACTATAACAGATGCAAGCTTGTCCTGTTTGGTGGAGATGATATTTAATAAAATAAGTAGAAATCCACTAAAAGTTTTGTTTGGTTATCTTGCAATCCCGAAATAATCGTCTCCATGCTCCAAATCAATTTTAAAGCCATTTTTAAGGCATTTCGCGCATACATGAAATGAACACATTTTTCTCCAAAACTATAACAGATGCAAGCTTGTCCTGTTTGGTGGAGATGATATTTAATAAAATAAGTAGAAATCCACTAAAAGTTTTGTTTGGTTATCTTGCAATCCCGAGATAATCGTCTCCATGCTCCAAATCCATTTTAAAGCCATTTTTAAGGCATTTCGCGCATACATGAAATGAACACATTTTTCTCCAAAACTATAACAGATGCAAGCTTGTCCTGTTTGGTGGAGATGATATTTAATAAAATAAGTAGAAATCCACTAAAAGTTTTGTTTGGTTATATTGCAATCCCGAGATAATCGTCTCCATGCTCCAAATCCATTTTAAAGCCATTTTTAAGGCATTTCGCGCATACATGAAATGAACACATTTTTCTCCAAAACTATAATAGATGCAAGCTTGTCCTCTTTGGTGGAGATGATATTTAATAAAATAAGTAGAAATCCACTAAAAGTTTTGTTTGGTTATCTTGCAATCCCGAGATAATCGTCTCCATGCTCCAAATCCATTTTAAAGCCATTTTTAAGGCATTTCGCGCATACATGAAATGAACACATTTTTCTCCAAAACTATAACAGATGCAAGCTTGTCCTGTTTGGTGGAGATGATATTTAATAAAATAAGTAGAAATCCACTAAAAGTTTTGTTTGGTTATCTTGCAATCCCGAGATAATCGTCTCCATGCTCCAAATCCATTTTAAAGCCATTTCAAAGGCATTTTGCGCATACATGAAATGAACACATTTTTCTCCAAAACTATAACACATGCAAGCTTGTCCTGTTTGGTGGAGATGATATTTAATAAAATAAGTAGAAATCCACTAAAAGTTTTGTTTGGTTATCTTGCAATCCCGAGATAATCGTCTCCATGCTCCAAATCCATTTTAAAGCCATTTTTAAGGCATTTCGCGCATACATGAAATGAACACATTTTTCTCCAAAACTATAACAGATGCAAGCTTGTCCTGTTTGGTGGAGATGATATTTAATAAAATAAGTAGAAATCCACTAAAAGTTTTGTTTGGTTATTTTGCAATCCCGAGATAATCGTCTCCATGCTCCAAATCCATTTTAAAGCCATTTTTAAGGCATTTCGCGCATACATGAAATGAACACATTTTTCTCCAAAACTATAACAGATGCAAGCTTGTCCTGTTTGGTGGAGATAATATTTAATAAAATAAGTAGAAATCTACTAAAAGTTTCGTTTGTTTATATTGCCATCCTGAGATAATCGTCTCCATGCTCCAAATCCATTTTAAAGCCATTTCAAAGGCATTTTGCGCATACATGAAATGAACACATTTTTCTCCAAAACTATAACACATGCAAGCTTGTCCTGTTTGGTGGAGATGATATTTAATAAAATAAGTAGAAATCCACTAAAAGTTTTGTTTGGTTATCTTGCAATCCCGAGATAATCGTCTCCATGCTCCAAATCCATTTTAAAGCCATTTTTAAGGCATTTCGCGCATACATCAAATGAACACATTTTTCTCCAAAACTATAACAGATGCAAGCTTGTCCTGTTTGGTGGAGATGATATTTAATAAAATAAGTAGAAATCCACTAAAAGTTTTGTTTGGTTATATTGCAATCCCGAGATAATCGTCTCCATGCTCCAAATCCATTTTAAAGCCATTTTTAAGGCATTTCGCGCATACATGAAATGAACACATTTTTCTCCAAAACTATAACAGATGCAAGCTTGTCCTGTTTGGTGGAGATGATATTTAATAAAATAAGTAGAAATCCACTAAACGTTTTGTTTGGTTATCTTGCAATCCCGAGATAATTGTCTCCATGCTCCAAATCCATTTTAAAGCCATTTTTAAGGCATTTCGCGCATACATGAAATGAACACATTTTTCTCCAAAACTATAACAGATGCAAGCTTGTCCTGTTTGGTGGAGATGATATTTAATAAAATAAGTAGAAATCCACTAAAAGTTTTGTTTGGTTATCTTGCAATCCCGAGATAATCGTCTCCATGCTCCAAATCCATTTTAAAGCCATTTTTAAGGCATTTCGCGCATACATGAAATGAACACATTTTTCTCCAAAACTATAACAGATGCAAGCTTGTCCTGTTTGGTGGAGATGATATTTAATAAAATAAGTAGAAATCCACTAAAAGTTTTGTTTGGTTATCTTGCAATCCCGAGATAATCGTCTCCATGCTCCAAATCCATTTTAAAGCCATTTGTAAGGCATTTCGCGCATACATGAAATGAACACATTTTTCTCCAAAACTATAACAGATGCAAGCTTGTCCTGTTTGGTGGAGATAATATTTAATAAAATAAGTAGAAATCTACTAAAAGTTTCGTTTGTTTATATTGCCATCCTAAGATAATCGTCTCCATGCTCCAAATCCATTTTAAAGCCATTTCAAAGGCATTTTGCGCATACATGAAATGAACACATTTTTCTCCAAAACTATAACACATGCAAGCTTGTCCTGTTTGGTGGAGATGATATTTAATAAAATAAGTAGAAATCCACTAAAAGTTTTGTTTGGTTATCTTGCAATCCCGAGATAATCGTCTCCATGCTCCAAATCCATTTTAAAGCCATTTTTAAGGCATTTCGCGCATACATGAAATGAACACATTTTTCTCCAAAACTATAACAGATGCAAGCTTGTCCTGTTTGGTGGAGATGATATTTAATAAAATAAGTAGAAATCCACTAAAAGTTTTGTTTGGTTATCTTGCAATCCCGAGATAATCGTCTCCATGCTCCAAATCCATTTTAAAGCCATTTTTAAGGCATTTCGCGCATACATGAAATGAACACATTTTTCTCCAAAACTATAACAGATGCAAGCTTGTCCTGTTTGGTGGAGATGATATTTAATAAAATAAGTAGAAATCCACTAAAAGTTTTGTTTGGTTATCTTGCAATCCCGAGATAATCGTCTCCATGCTCCAAATCCATTTTAAAGCCATTTTTAAGGCATTTCGCGCATACATGAAATGAACACATTTTTCTCCAAAACTATAACAGATGCAAGCTTGTCCTGTTTGGTGGAGATGATATTTAATAAAATAAGTAGAAATCCACTAAAAGTTTTGTTTGGTTATCTTGCAATCCCGAAATAATCGTCTCCATGCTCCAAATCCATTTTAAAGCCATTTTTAAGGCATTTCGCGCATACATGAAATGAACACATTTTTCTCCAAAACTATAACAGATGCAAGCTTGTCCTGTTTGGTGGAGATGATATTTAATAAAATAAGTAGAAATCCACTAAAAGTTTTGTTTGGTTATCTTGCAATCCCGAGATAATCGTCTCCATGCTCCAAATCCATTTTAAAGCCATTTTTAAGGCATTTCGCGCATACATGAAATGAACACATTTTTCTCCAAAACTATAACAGATGCAAGCTTGTCCTGTTTGGTGGAGATGATATTTAATAAAATAAGTAGAAATCCACTAAAAGTTTTGTTTGGTTATCTTGCAATCCCGAGATAATCGTCTCCATGCTCCAAATCCATTTTAAAGCCATTTTTAAGGCATTTCGCGCATACATGAAATGAACACATTTTTCTCCAAAACTATAACAGATGCAAGCTTGTCCTGTTTGGTGGAGATGATATTTAATAAAATAAGTAGAAATCCACTAAAAGTTTTGTTTGGTTATCTTGCAATCCCGAGATAATCGTCTCCATGCTCCAAATCCATTTTAAAGCCATTTCAAAGGTATTTTGCGCATACATGAAATGAACACATTTTTCTCCAAAACTATAACACATGCAAGCTTGTCCTGTTTGGTGGAGATGATATTTAATAAAATAAGTAGAAATCCACTAAAAGTTTTGTTTGGTTATCTTGCAATCCCGAGATAATCGTCTCCATGCTCCAAATCCATTTTAAAGCCATTTTTAAGGCATTTCGCGCATACATGAAATGAACACATTTTTCTCCAAAACTATAACAGATGCAAGCTTGTCTTGTTTGGTGGAGATGATATTTAAGAAAATAAGTAGAAATCCACTAAAAGTTTTGTTTGGTTATCTTGCAATCCCGAGATAATCGTCTCCATGCTCCAAATCCATTTTAAAGCCATTTTTAAGGCATTTCGCGCATACATGAAATGAACACATTTTTCTCCAAAACTATAACAGATGCAAGCTTGTCCTGTTTGGTGGAGATGATATTTAATAAAATAAGTAGAAATCCACTAAAATTTTTGTTTGGTTATCTTGCAATCCCAAGATAATCGTCTCCATGCTCCAAATCCATTTTAAAGCCATTTTTAAGGCATTTCGCGCATACATGAAATGAACACATTTTTCTCCAAAACTATAACAGATGCAAGCTTGTCCTGTTTGGTGGAGATGATATTTAATAAAATAAGTAGAAATCCACTAAAAGTTTTGTTTGGTTATATTGCAATCCCGAGATAATCGTCTCCATGCTCCAAATCCATTTTAAAGCCATTTTTAAGGCATTTCGCGCATACATGAAATGAACACATTTTTCTCCAAAACTATAACAGATGCAAGCTTGTCCTGTTTGGTGGAGATGATATTTAATAAAATAAGTAGAAATCCACTAAAAGTTTTGTTTGGTTATCTTGCAATCCCGAGATAATCGTCTCCATGCTCCAAATCCATTTTAAAGCCATTTTTAAGGCATTTCGCGCATACATGAAATGAACACATTTTTCTCCAAAACTATAACAGATGCAAGCTTGTCCTGTTTGGTGGAGATGATATTTAATAAAATAAGTAGAAATCCACTAAAAGTTTTGTTTGGTTATCTTGCAATCCCGAGATAATCGTCTCCATGCTCCAAATCCATTTTAAAGCCATTTTTAAGGCATTTCGCGCATACATGAAATGAACACATTTTTCTCCAAAACTATAACAGATGCAAGCTTGTCTTGTTTGGTGGAGATGATATTTAATAAAATAAGTAGAAATCCACTAAAAGTTTTGTTTGGTTATCTTGCAATCCCGAGATAATCGTCTCCATGCTCCAAATCCATTTTAAAGCCATTTTTAAGGCATTTCGCGCATACATGAAATGAACACATTTTTCTCCAAAACTATAACAGATGCAAGCTTGTCCTGTTTGGTGGAGATGATATTTAATAAAATAAGTAGAAATCCACTAAAATTTTTGTTTGGTTATCTTGCAATCCCGAGATAATCGTCTCCATGCTCCAAATCCATTTTAAAGCCATTTTTAAGGCATTTCGCGCATACATGAAATGCACACATTTTTCTCCAAAACTATAACAGATGCAAGCTTGTCCTGTTTGGTGGAGATGATATTTAATAAAATAAGTAGAATTCCACTAAAAGTTTTGTTTGGTTATATTGCAATCCCGAGATAATCGTCTCCATGCTCCAAATCCATTTTAAAGCCATTTTTAAGGCATTTCGCGCATACATGAAATGAACACATTTTTCTCCAAAACTATAACAGATGCAAGCTTGTCCTGTTTGGTGGAGATGATATTTAATAAAATAAGTAGAAATCCACTAAAAGTTTTGTTTGGTTATCTTGCAATCCCGAGATAATCGTCTCCATGCTCCAAATCTATTTTAAAGCCATTTTTAAGGCATTTCGCGCATACATGAAATGAACACATTTTTCTCCAAAACTATAACAGATGCAAGCTTGTCCTGTTTGGTGGAGATGATATTTAATAAAATAAGTAGAAATCCACTAAAAGTTTTGTTTGGTTATCTTGCAATCCCGAGATAATCGTCTCCATGCTCCAAATCCATTTTAAAGCCATTTTTAAGGCATTTCGCGCATACATGAAATGAACACATTTTTCTCCAAAACGAAAACAGATGCAAGCTTGTCCTGTTTGGTGGAGATGATATTTAATAAAATAAGTAGAAATCCACTAAAATTTTTGTTTGGTTATCTTGCAATCCCGAGATAATCGTCTCCATGCTCCAAATCCATTTTAAAGCCATTTTTAAGGCATTTCGCGCATACATGAAATGAACACATTTTTCTCCAAAACTATAACAGATGCAAGCTTGTCCTCTTTGGTGGAGATGATATTTAATAAAATAAGTAGAAATCCACTAAAAGTTTTGTTTGGTTATATTGCAATCCCGAGATAATCGTCTCCATGCTCCAAATCCATTTTAAAGCCATTATTAAGGCATTTCGCGCATACATGAAATGAACACATTTTTCTCCAAAACTATAACAGATGCAAGCTTGTCCTGTTTGGTGGAGATGATATTTAATAAAATAAGTAGAAATCCACTAAAAGTTTTGTTTGGTTATCTTGCAATCCCGAGATAATCGTCTCCATGCTCCAAATCCATTTTAAAGCCATTTTTAAGGCATTTCGCGCATACATGAAATGAACACATTTTTCTCCAAAACGAAAACAGATGCAAGCTTGTCCTGTTTGGTGGAGATGATATTTAATAAAATAAGTAGAAATCCACTAAAATTTTTGTTTGGTTATCTTGCAATCCCGAGATAATCGTCTCCATGCTCCAAATCCATTTTAAAGCCATTTTTAAGGCATTTCGCGCATACATGAAATGAACACATTTTTCTCCAAAACTATAACAGATGCAAGCTTGTCCTGTTTGGTGGAGATGATATTTAATAAAATAAGTAGAAATCCACTAAAAGTTTTGTTTGGTTATATTGCAATCCCGAGATAATCGTCTCCATGCTCCAATTCCATTTTAAAGCCATTTTTAAGGCATTTCGCGCATACATGAAATGAACACATTTTTCTCCAAAACTATAACAGATGCAAGCTTGTCCTGTTTGGTGGAGATGATATTTAATAAAATAAGTAGAAATCCACTAAAAGTTTTGTTTGGTTATCTTGCAATCCCGAGATAATCGTCTCCATGCTCCAAATCCATTTTAAAGCCATTTTTAAGGCATTTCGCGCATACATGAAATGAACACATTTTTCTCCAAAACTATAACAGATGCAAGCTTGTCCTGTTTGGTGGAGATGATATTTAATAAAATAAGTAGAAATCCACTAAAAGTTTTGTTTGGTTATATTGCAATCCCGAGATAATCGTCTCCATGCTCCAAATCCATTTTAAAGCCATTTTTAAGGCATTTCGCGCATACATGAAATGAACACATTTTTCTCCAAAACTATAACAGATGCAAGCTTGTCCTGTTTGGTGGAGATGATATTTAATAAAATAAGTAGAAATCCACTAAAAGTTTTGTTTGGTTATCTTGCAATCCCGAGATAATCGTCTCCATGCTCCAAATCAATTTTAAAGCCATTTTTAAGGCATTTCGCGCATACATGAAATGAACACATTTTTCTCCAAAACGAAAACAGATGCAAGCTTGTCCTGTTTGGTGGAGATGATATTTAATAAAATAAGTAGAAATCCACTAAAATTTTTGTTTGGTTATCTTGCAATCCCGAGATAATCGTCTCCATGCTCCAAATCCATTTTAAAGCCATTTTTAAGGCATTTCGCGCATACATGAAATGAACACATTTTTCTCCAAAACTATAACAGATGCAAGCTTGTCCTGTTTGGTGGAGATGATATTTAATAAAATAAGTAGAAATCCACTAAAAGTTTTGTTTGGTTATATTGCAATCCCGAGATAATCGTCTCCATGCTCCAAATCCTTTTTAAAGCCATTTTTAAGGCATTTCGCGCATACATGAAATGAACACATTTTTCTCCAAAACTATAACAGATGCAAGCTTGTCCTGTTTGGTGGAGATGATATTTAATAAAATAAGTAGAAATCCACTAAAAGTTTTGTTTGGTTATCTTGCAATCCCGAGATAATCGTCTCCATGCTCCAAATCCATTTTAAAGCCATTTTTAAGGCATTTCGCGCATACATGAAATGAACACATTTTTCTCCAAAACGAAAACAGATGCAAGCTTGTCCTGTTTGGTGGAGATGATATTTAATAAAATAAGTAGAAATCCACTAAAATTTTTGTTTGGTTATCTTGCAATCCCGAGATAATCGTCTCCATGCTCCAAATCCATTTTAAAGCCATTTTTAAGGCATTTCGCGCATACATGAAATGAACACATTTTTCTCCAAAACTATAACAGATGCAAGCTTGTCCTGTTTGGTGGAGATGATATTTAATAAAATAAGTAGAAATCCACTAAAAGTTTTGTTTGGTTATATTGCAATCCCGAGATAATCGTCTCCATGCTCCAAATCCATTTTAAAGCCATTTTTAAGGCATTTCGCGCATACATGAAATGAACACATTTTTCTCCAAAACTATAACAGATGCAAGCTTGTCCTGTTTGGTGGAGATGATATTTAATAAAATAAGTAGAAATCCACTAAAAGTTTTGTTTGGTTATCTTGCAATCCCGAGATAATCGTCTCCATGCTCCAAATCCATTTTAAAGCCATTTTTAAGGCATTTCGCGCATACATGAAATGAACACATTTTTCTCCAAAACGAAAACAGATGCAAGCTTGTCCTGTTTGGTGGAGATGATATTTAATAAAATAAGTAGAAATCCACTAAAATTTTTGTTTGGTTATCTTGCAATCCCGAGATAATCGTCTCCATGCTCCAAATCCATTTTAAAGCCATTTTTAAGGCATTTCGCGCATACATGAAATGAACACATTTTTCTCCAAAACTATAACAGATGCAAGCTTGTCCTGTTTGGTGGAGATGATATTTAATAAAATAAGTAGAAATCCACTAAAAGTTTTGTTTGGTTATCTTGCAATCCCGAGATAATCGTCTCCATGCTCCAAATCCATTTTAAAGCCATTTTTAAGGCATTTCGCGCATACATGAAATGAACACATTTTTCTCCAAAACGAAAACAGATGCAAGCTTGTCCTGTTTGGTGGAGATGATATTTAATAAAATAAGTAGAAATCCACTAAAATTTTTGTTTGGTTATCTTGCAATCCCGAGATAATCGTCTCCATGCTCCAAATCCATTTTAAAGCCATTTTTAAGGCATTTCGCGCATACATGAAATGAACACATTTTTCTCCAAAACTATAACAGATGCAAGCTTGTCCTGTTTGGTGGAGATGATATTTAATAAAATAAGTAGAAATCCACTAAAAGTTTTGTTTGGTTATATTGCAATCCCGAGATAATCGTCTCCATGCTCCAAATCCATTTTAAAGCCATTTTTAAGGCATTTCGCGCATACATGAAATGAACACATTTTTCTCCAAAACTATAACAGATGCAAGCTTGTCCTGTTTGGTGGAGATGATATTTAATAAAATAAGTAGAAATCCACTAAAAGTTTTGTTTGGTTATCTTGCAATCCCGAGATAATCGTCTCCATGCTCCAAATCCATTTTAAAGCCATTTTTAAGGCATTTCGCGCATACATGAAATGAACACATTTTTCTCCAAAACTATAACAGATGCAAGCTTGTCCTGTTTGGTGGAGATGATATTTAATAAAATAAGTAGAAATCCACTAAAATTTTTGTTTGGTTATCTTGCAATCCCGAGATAATCGTCTCCATGCTCCAAATCCATTTTAAAGCCATTTTTAAGGCATTTCGCGCATACATGAAATGAACACATTTTTCTCCAAAACTATAACAGATGCAAGCTTGTCCTGTTTGGTGGAGATGATATTTAATAAAATAAGTAGAAATCCACTAAAAGTTTTGTTTGGTTATATTGCAATCCCGAGATAATCGTCTCCATGCTCCAAATCCATTTTAAAGCCATTTTTAAGGCATTTCGCGCATACATGAAATGAACACATTTTTCTCCAAAACTATAACAGATGCAAGCTTGTCCTGTTTGGTGGAGATGATATTTAATAAAATAAGTAGAAATCCACTAAAAGTTTTGTTTGGTTATCTTGCAATCCCGAGATAATCGTCTCCATGCTCCAAATCCATTTTAAAGCCATTTTTAAGGCATTTCGCGCATACATGAAATGAACACATTTTTCTCCAAAACGAAAACAGATGCAAGCTTGTCCTGTTTGGTGGAGATGATATTTAATAAAATAAGTAGAAATCCACTAAAATTTTTGTTTGGTTATCTTGCAATCCCGAGATAATCGTCTCCATGCTCCAAATCCATTTTAAAGCCATTTTTAAGGCATTTCGCGCATACATGAAATGAACACATTTTTCTCCAAAACTATAACAGATGCAAGCTTGTCCTGTTTGGTGGAGATGATATTTAATAAAATAAGTAGAAATCCACTAAAAGTTTTGTTTGGTTATATTGCAATCCCGAGATAATCGTCTCCATGCTCCAAATCCATTTTAAAGCCATTTTTAAGGCATTTCGCGCATACATGAAATGAACACATTTTTCTCCAAAACTATAACAGATGCAAGCTTGTCCTGTTTGGTGGAGATGATATTTAATAAAATAAGTAGAAATCCACTAAAAGTTTTGTTTGGTTATCTTGCAATCCCGAGATAATCGTCTCCATGCTCCAAATCCATTTTAAAGCCATTTTTAAGGCATTTCGCGCATACATAAAATGAACACATTTTTCTCCAAAACGAAAACAGATGCAAGCTTGTCCTGTTTGGTGGAGATGATATTTAATAAAATAAGTAGAAATCCACTAAAATTTTTGTTTGGTTATCTTGCAATCCCGAGATAATCGTCTCCATGCTCCAAATCCATTTTAAAGCCATTTTTAAGGCATTTCGCGCATACATGAAATGAACACATTTTTCTCCAAAACTATAACAGATGCAAGCTTGTCCTGTTTGGTGGAGATGATATTTAATAAAATAAGTAGAAATCCACTAAAAGTTTTGTTTGGTTATATTGCAATCCCGAGATAATCGTCTCCATGCTCCAAATCCATTTTAAAGCCATTTTTAAGGCATTTCGCGCATACATGAAATGAACACATTTTTCTCCAAAACTATAACAGATGCAAGCTTGTCCTGTTTGGTGGAGATGATATTTAATAAAATAAGTAGAAATCCACTAAAAGTTTTGTTTGGTTATCTTGCAATCCCGAGATAATCGTCTCCATGCTCCAAATCCATTTTAAAGCCATTTTTAAGGCATTTCGCGCATACATGAAATGAACACATTTTTCTCCAAAACGAAAACAGATGCAAGCTTGTCCTGTTTGGTGGAGATGATATTTAATAAAATAAGTAGAAATCCACTAAAATTTTTGTTTGGTTATCTTGCAATCCCGAGATAATCGTCTCCATGCTCCAAATCCATTTTAAAGCCATTTTTAAGGCATTTCGCGCATACATGAAATGAACACATTTTTCTCCAAAACTATAACAGATGCAAGCTTGTCCTGTTTGGTGGAGATGATATTTAATAAAATAAGTAGAAATCCACTAAAAGTTTTGTTTGGTTATATTGCAATCCCGAGATAATCGTCTCCATGCTCCAAATCCATTTTAAAGCCATTTTTAAGGCATTTCGCGCATACATGAAATGAACACATTTTTCTCCAAAACTATAACAGATGCAAGCTTGTCCTGTTTGGTGGAGATGATATTTAATAAAATAAGTAGAAATCCACTAAAAGTTTTGTTTGGTTATCTTGCAATCCCGAGATAATCGTCTCCATGCTCCAAATCCATTTTAAAGCCATTTTTAAGGCATTTCGCGCATACATGAAATGAACACATTTTTCTCCAAAACGAAAACAGATGCAAGCTTGTCCTGTTTGGTGGAGATGATATTTAATAAAATAAGTAGAAATCCACTAAAATTTTTGTTTGGTTATCTTGCAATCCCGAGATAATCGTCTCCATGCTCCAAATCCATTTTAAAGCCATTTTTAAGGCATTTCGCGCATACATGAAATGAACACATTTTTCTCCAAAACTATAACAGATGCAAGCTTGTCCTGTTTGGTGGAGATGATATTTAATAAAATAAGTAGAAATCCACTAAAAGTTTTGTTTGGTTATCTTGCAATCCCGAGATAATCGTCTCCATGCTCCAAATCCATTTTAAAGCCATTTTTAAGGCATTTCGCGCATACATGAAATGAACACATTTTTCTCCAAAACTATAACAGATGCAAGCTTGTCCTGTTTGGTGGAGATGATATTTAATAAAATAAGTAGAAATCCACTAAAAGTTTTGTTTGGTTATCTTGCAATCCCGAGATAATCGTCTCCATGCTCCAAATCCATTTTAAAGCCATTTTTAAGGCATTTCGCGCATACATGAAATGAACACATTTTTCTCCAAAACTATAACAGATGCAAGCTTGTCCTGTTTGGTGGAGATGATATTTAATAAAATAAGTAGAAATCCACTAAAAGTTTTGTTTGGTTATCTTGCAATCCCGAGATAATCGTCTCCATGCTCCAAATCCATTTTAAAGCCATTTTTAAGGCATTTCGCGCATACATGAAATGAACACATTTTTCTCCAAAACGAAAACAGATGCAAGCTTGTCCTGTTTGGTGGAGATGATATTTAATAAAATAAGTAGAAATCCACTAAAATTTTTGTTTGGTTATCCTGCAATCCCGAGATAATCGTCTCCATGCTCCAAATCCATTTTAAAGCCATTTTTAAGGCATTTCGCGCATACATGAAATGAACACATTTTTCTCCAAAACTATAACAGATGCAAGCTTGTCCTGTTTGGTGGAGATGATATTTAATAAAATAAGTAGAAATCCACTAAAAGTTTTGTTTGGTTATCTTGCAATCCCGAGATAATCGTCTCCATGCTCCAAATCCATTTTAAAGCCATTTTTAAGGCATTTCGCGCATACATGAAATGAACACATTTTTCTCCAAAACTATAACAGATGCAAGCTTGTCCTGTTTGGTGGAGATGATATTTAATAAAATAAGTAGAAATCCACTAAAAGTTTTGTTTGTTTATATTGCAATCCCGAGATAATCGTCTCCATGCTCCAAATCCATTTTAAAGCCATTTTTAAGGCATTTCGCGCATACATGAAATGAACACATTTTTCTCCAAAACTATAACAGATGCAAGCTTGTCCTGTTTGGTGGAGATGATATTTAATAAAATAAGTAGAAATCCACTAAAAGTTTTGTTTGGTTATCTTGCAATCCCGAGATAATCGTCTCCATGCTCCAAATCCATTTTAAAGCCATTTTTAAGGCATTTCGCGCATACATGAAATGAACACATTTTTCTCCAAAACTATAACAGATGCAAGCTTGTCCTGTTTGGTGGAGATGATATTTAATAAAATAAGTAGAAATCCACTAAAATTTTTGTTTGGTTATCTTGCAATCCCGAGATAATCGTCTCCATGCTCCAAATCCATTTTAAAGACATTTTTAAGGCATTTCGCGCATACATGAAATGAACACATTTTTCTCCAAAACTATAACAGATGCAAGCTTGTCCTGTTTGGTGGAGATGATATTTAATAAAATAAGTAGAAATCCACTAAAAGTTTTGTTTGGTTATATTGCAATCCCGAGATAATCGTCTCCATGCTCCAAATCCATTTTAAAGCCATTTTTAAGGCATTTCGCGCATACATGAAATGAACACATTTTTCTCCAAAACTATAACAGATGCAAGCTTGTCCTGTTTGGTGGAGATGATATTTAATAAAATAAGTAGAAATCCACTAAAAGTTTTGTTTGGTTATCTTGCAATCCCGAGATAATCGTCTCCATGCTCCAAATCCATTTTAAAGCCATTTTTAAGGCATTTCGCGCATACATGAAATGAACACATTTTTCTCCAAAACTATAACAGATGCAAGCTTGTCCTGTTTGGTGGAGATGATATTTAATAAAATAAGTAGAAATCCACTAAAAGTTTTGTTTGGTTATCTTGCAATCCCGAGATAATCGTCTCCATGCTCCAAATCCATTTTAAAGCCATTTTTAAGGCATTTCGCGCATACATGAAATGAACACATTTTTCTCCAAAACTATAACAGATGCAAGCTTGTCCTGTTTGGTGGAGATGATATTTAATAAAATAAGTAGAAATCCACTAAAAGTTTTGTTTGGTTATCTTGCAATCCCGAGATAATCGTCTCCATGATCCAAATCCATTTTAAAGCCATTTTTAAGGCATTTCGCGCATACATGAAATGAACACATTTTTCTCCAAAACTATAACAGATGCAAGCTTGTCCTGTTTGGTGGAGATGATATTTAATAAAATAAGTAGAAATCCACTAAAAGTTTTGTTTGGTTATCTTGCAATCCCGAGATAATCGTCTCCATGCTCCAAATCCATTTTAAAGCCATTTTTAAGGCATTTCGCGCATACATGAAATGAACACATTTTTCTCCAAAACTATAACAGATGCAAGCTTGTCCTGTTTGGTGGAGATGATATTTAATAAAATAAGTAGAAATCCACTAAAAGTTTTGTTTGGTTATCTTGCAATCCCGAGATAATCGTCTCCATGCTCCAAATCCATTTTAAAGCCATTTTTAAGGCATTTCGCGCATACATGAAATGAACACATTTTTCTCCAAAACTATAACAGATGCAAGCTTGTCCTGTTTGGTGGAGATGATATTTAATAAAATAAATAGAAATCCACTAAAAGTTTTGTTTGGTTATCTTGCAATCCCGAGATAATCGTCTCCATGCTCCAAATCCATTTTAAAGCCATTTTTAAGGCATTTCGCGCATACATGAAATGAACACATTTTTCTCCAAAACTATAACAGATGCAAGCTTGTCCTGTTTGGTGGAGATGATATTTAATAAAATAAGTAGAAATCCACTAAAAGTTTTGTTTGGTTATATTGCAATCCCGAGATAATCGTCTCCATGCTCCAAATCCATTTTAAAGCCATTTTTAAGGCATTTCGCGCATACATGAAATGAACACATTTTTCTCCAAAACTATAACAGATGCAAGCTTGTCCTGTTTGGTGGAGATGATATTTAATAAAATAAGTAGAAATCCACTAAAAGTTTTGTTTGGTTATCTTGCAATCCCGAGATAATCGTCTCCATGCTCCAAATCTATTTTAAAGCCATTTTTAAGGCATTTCGCGCATACATGAAATGAACACATTTTTCTCCAAAACTATAACAGATGCAAGCTTGTCCTGTTTGGTGGAGATGATATTTAATAAAATAAGTAGAAATCCACTAAAAGTTTTGTTTGGTTATTTTGCAATCCCGAGATAATCGTCTCCATGCTCCAAATCCATTTTAAAGCCATTTTTAAGGCATTTCGCGCATACATGAAATGAACACATTTTTCTCCAAAACTATAACAGATGCAAGCTTGTCCTGTTTGGTGGAGATAATATTTAATAAAATAAGTAGAAATCTACTAAAAGTTTCGTTTGTTTATATTGCCATCCTGAGATAATCGTCTCCATGCTCCAAATCCATTTTAAAGCCATTTCAAAGGCATTTTGCGCATACATGAAATGAACACATTTTTCTCCAAAACTATAACACATGCAAGCTTGTCCTGTTTGGTGGAGATAATATTTAATAAAATAAGTAGAAATCTACTAAAAGTTTCGTTTGTTTATATTGCCATCCTGAGATAATCGTCTCCATGCTCCAAATCCATTTTAAAGCCATTTCAAAGGCATTTTGCGCATACATGAAATGAACACATTTTTCTCCAAAACTATAACAGATGCAAGCTTGTCCTGTTTGGTGGAGATGATATTTAATAAAATAAGTAGAAATCCACTAAAATTTTTGTTTGGTTATCTTGCAATCCCGAGATAATCGTCTCCATGCTCCAAATCCATTTTAAAGCCATTTTTAAGGCATTTCGCGCATACATGAAATGAACACATTTTTCTCCAAAACTATAACAGATGCAAGCTTGTCCTGTTTGGTGGAGATGATATTTAATAAAATAAGTAGAAATCCACTAAAAGTTTTGTTTGGTTATATTGCAATCCCGAGATAATCGTCTCCATGCTCCAAATCCATTTTAAAGCCATTTTTAAGGCATTTCGCGCATACATGAAATGAACACATTTTTCTCCAAAACTATAACAGATGCAAGCTTGTCCTGTTTGGTGGAGATGATATTTAATAAAATAAGTAGAAATCCACTAAAAGTTTTGTTTGGTTATCTTGCAATCCCGAGATAATCGTCTCCATGCTCCAAATCCATTTTAAAGCCATTTTTAAGGCATTTCGCGCATACATGAAATGAACACATTTTTCTCCAAAACGAAAACAGATGCAAGCTTGTCCTGTTTGGTGGAGATGATATTTAATAAAATAAAGAGAAATCCACTAAAATTTTTGTTTGGTTATCTTGCAATCCCGAGATAATCGTCTCCATGCTCCAAATCCATTTTAAAGCCATTTTTAAGGCATTTCGCGCATACATGAAATGAACACATTTTTCTCCAAAACTATAACAGATGCAAGCTTGTCCTGTTTGGTGGAGATGATATTTAATAAAATAAGTAGAAATCCACTAAAAGTTTTGTTTGGTTATCTTGCAATCCCGAGATAATCGTCTCCATGCTCCAAATCCATTTTAAAGCCATTTTTAAGGCATTTCGCGCATACATGAAATGAACACATTTTTCTCCAAAACGAAAACAGATGCAAGCTTGTCCTGTTTGGTGGAGATGATATTTAATAAAATAAGTAGAAATCCACTAAAATTTTTGTTTGGTTATCTTGCAATCCCGAGATAATCGTCTCCATGCTCCAAATCCATTTTAAAGCCATTTTTAAGGCATTTCGCGCATACATGAAATGAACACATTTTTCTCCAAAACTATAACAGATGCAAGCTTGTCCTGTTTGGTGGAGATGATATTTAATAAAATAAGTAGAAATCCACTAAAAGTTTTGTTTGGTTATATTGCAATCCCGAGATAATCGTCTCCATGCTCCAAATCCATTTTAAAGCCATTTTTAAGGCATTTCGCGCATACATGAAATGAACACATTTTTCTCCAAAACTATAACAGATGCAAGCTTGTCCTGTTTGGTGGAGATGATATTTAATAAAATAAGTAGAAATCCACTAAAAGTTTTGTTTGGTTATCTTGCAATCCCGAGATAATCGTCTCCATGCTCCAAATCCATTTTAAAGCCATTTTTAAGGCATTTCGCGCATACATGAAATGAACACATTTTTCTCCAAAACGAAAACAGATGCAAGCTTGTCCTGTTTGGTGGAGATGATATTTAATAAAATAAGTAGAAATCCACTAAAATTTTTGTTTGGTTATCTTGCAATCCCGAGATAATCGTCTCCATGCTCCAAATCCATTTTAAAGCCATTTTTAAGGCATTTCGCGCATACATGAAATGAACACATTTTTCTCCAAAACTATAACAGATGCAAGCTTGTCCTGTTTGGTGGAGATGATATTTAATAAAATAAGTAGAAATCCACTAAAAGTTTTGTTTGGTTATCTTGCAATCCCGAGATAATCGTCTCCATGCTCCAAATCCATTTTAAAGCCATTTTTAAGGCATTTCGCGCATACATGAAATGAACACATTTTTCTCCAAAACTATAACAGATGCAAGCTTGTCCTGTTTGGTGGAGATGATATTTAATAAAATAAGTAGAAATCCACTAAAAGTTTTGTTTGGTTATCTTGCAATCCCGAGATAATCGTCTCCATGCTCCAAATCCATTTTAAAGCCATTTTTAAGGCATTTCGCGCATACATGAAATGAACACATTTTTCTCCAAAACTATAACAGATGCAAGCTTGTCCTGTTTGGTGGAGATGATATTTAATAAAATAAGTAGAAATCCACTAAAAGTTTTGTTTGGTTATCTTGCAATCCCGAGATAATCGTCTCCATGCTCCAAATCCATTTTAAAGCCATTTTTAAGGCATTTCGCGCATACATGAAATGAACACATTTTTCTCCAAAACGAAAACAGATGCAAGCTTGTCCTGTTTGGTGGAGATGATATTTAATAAAATAAGTAGAAATCCACTAAAATTTTTGTTTGGTTATCTTGCAATCCCGAGATAATCGTCTCCATGCTCCAAATCCATTTTAAAGCCATTTTTAAGGCATTTCGCGCATACATGAAATGAACACATTTTTCTCCAAAACTATAACAGATGCAAGCTTGTCCTGTTTGGTGGAGATGATATTTAATAAAATAAGTAGAAATCCACTAAAAGTTTTGTTTGGTTATCTTGCAATCCCGAGTTAATCGTCTCCATGCTCCAAATCCATTTTAAAGCCATTTTTAAGGCATTTCGCGCATACATGAAATGAACACATTTTTCTCCAAAACTATAACAGATGCAAGCTTGTCCTGTTTGGTGGAGATGATATTTAATAAAATAAGTAGAAATCCACTAAAAGTTTTGTTTGGTTATCTTGCAATCCCGAGATAATCGTCTCCATGCTCCAAATCCATTTTAAAGCCATTTTTAAGGCATTTCGCGCATACATGAAATGAACACATTTTTCTCCAAAACTATAACAGATGCAAGCTTGTCCTGTTTGGTGGAGATGATATTTAATAAAATAAGTAGAAATCCACAAAAAGTTTTGTTTGGTTATCTTGCAATCCCGAGATAATCGTCTCCATGCTCCAAATCCATTTTAAAGCCATTTTTAAGGCATTTCGCGCATACATGAAATGAACACATTTTTCTCCAAAACTATAACAGATGCAAGCTTGTCCTGTTTGGTGGAGATGATATTTAATAAAATAAGTAGAAATCCACTAAAATTTTTGTTTGGTTATCTTGCAATCCCGAGATAATCGTCTCCATGCTCCAAATCCATTTTAAAGACATTTTTAAGGCATTTCGCGCATACATGAAATGAACACATTTTTCTCCAAAACTATAACAGATGCAAGCTTGTCCTGTTTGGTGGAGATGATATTTAATAAAATAAGTAGAAATCCACTAAAAGTTTTGTTTGGTTATATTGCAATCCCGAGATAATCGTCTCCATGCTCCAAATCCATTTTAAAGCCATTTTTAAGGCATTTCGCGCATACATGAAATGAACACATTTTTCTCCAAAACTATAACAGATGCAAGCTTGTCCTGTTTGGTGGAGATGATATTTAATAAAATAAGTAGAAATCCACTAAAAGTTTTGTTTGGTTATCTTGCAATCCCGAGATAATCGTCTCCATGCTCCAAATCCATTTTAAAGCCATTTTTAAGGCATTTCGCGCATACATGAAATGAACACATTTTTCTCCAAAACTATAACAGATGCAAGCTTGTCCTGTTTGGTGGAGATGATATTTAATAAAATAAGTAGAAATCCACTAAAAGTTTTCTTTGGTTATCTTGCAATCCCGAGATAATCGTCTCCATGCTCCAAATCCATTTTAAAGCCATTTTTAAGGCATTTCGCGCATACATGAAATGAACACATTTTTCTCCAAAACTATAACAGATGCAAGCTTGTCCTGTTTGGTGGAGATGATATTTAATAAAATAAGTAGAAATCCACTAAAAGTTTTGTTTGGTTATCTTGCAATCCCGAGATAATCGTCTCCATGCTCCAAATCCATTTTAAAGCCATTTTTAAGGCATTTCGCGCATACATGAAATGAACACATTTTTCTCCAAAACGAAAACAGATGCAAGCTTGTCCTGTTTGGTGGAGATGATATTTAATAAAATAAGTAGAAATCCACTAAAATTTTTGTTTGGTTATCTTGCAATCCCGAGATAATCGTCTCCATGCTCCAAATCCATTTTAAAGCCATTTTTAAGGCATTTCGCGCATACATGAAATGAACACATTTTTCTCCAAAACTATAACAGATGCAAGCTTGTCCTGTTTGGTGGAGATGATATTTAATAAAATAAGTAGAAATCCACTAAAAGTTTTGTTTGGTTATCTTGCAATCCCGAGTTAATCGTCTCCATGCTCCAAATCCATTTTAAAGCCATTTTTAAGGCATTTCGCGCATACATGAAATGAACACATTTTTCTCCAAAACTATAACAGATGCAAGCTTGTCCTGTTTGGTGGAGATGATATTTAATAAAATAAGTAGAAATCCACTAAAAGTTTTGTTTGGTTATCTTGCAATCCCGAGATAATCGTCTCCATGCTCCAAATCCATTTTAAAGCCATTTTTAAGGCATTTCGCGCATACATGAAATGAACACATTTTTCTCCAAAACTATAACAGATGCAAGCTTGTCCTGTTTGGTGGAGATGATATTTAATAAAATAAGTAGAAATCCACTAAACGTTTTGTTTGGTTATCTTGCAATCCCGAGATAATCGTCTCCATGCTCCAAATCCATTTTAAAGCCATTTTTAAGGCATTTCGCGCATACATGAAATGAACACATTTTTCTCCAAAACTATAACAGATGCAAGCTTGTCCTGTTTGGTGGAGATGATATTTAATAAAATAAGTAGAAATCCACTAAAATTTTTGTTTGGTTATCTTGCAATCCCGAGATAATCGTCTCCATGCTCCAAATCCATTTTAAAGACATTTTTAAGGCATTTCGCGCATACATGAAATGAACACATTTTTCTCCAAAACTATAACAGATGCAAGCTTGTCCTGTTTGGTGGAGATGATATTTAATAAAATAAGTAGAAATCCACTAAAAGTTTTGTTTGGTTATATTGCAATCCCGAGATAATCGTCTCCATGCTCCAAATCCATTTTAAAGCCATTTTTAAGGCATTTCGCGCATACATGAAATGAACACATTTTTCTCCAAAACTATAACAGATGCAAGCTTGTCCTGTTTGGTGGAGATGATATTTAATAAAATAAGTAGAAATCCACTAAAAGTTTTGTTTGGTTATCTTGCAATCCCGAGATAATCGTCTCCATGCTCCAAATCCATTTTAAAGCCATTTTTAAGGCATTTCGCGCATACATGAAATGAACACATTTTTCTCCAAAACTATAACAGATGCAAGCTTGTCCTGTTTGGTGGAGATGATATTTAATAAAATAAGTAGAAATCCACTAAAAGTTTTGTTTGGTTATCTTGCAATCCCGAGATAATCGTCTCCATGCTCCAAATCCATTTTAAAGCCATTTTTAAGGCATTTCGCGCATACATGAAATGAACACATTTTTCTCCAAAACTATAACAGATGCAAGCTTGTCCTGTTTGGTGGAGATGATATTTAATAAAATAAGTAGAAATCCACTAAAAGTTTTGTTTGGTTATCTTGCAATCCCGAGATAATCGTCTCCATGCTCCAAATCCATTTTAAAGCCATTTTTAAGGCATTTCGCGCATACATGAAATGAACACATTTTTCTCCAAAACTATAACAGATGCAAGCTTGTCCTGTTTGGTGGAGATGATATTTAATAAAATAAGTAGAAATCCACTAAAAGTTTTGTTTGGTTATCTTGCAATCCCGAGATAATCGTCTCCATGCTCCAAATCCATTTTAAAGCCATTTTTAAGGCATTTCGCGCATACATGAAATGAACACATTTTTCTCCAAAACGAAAACAGATGCAAGCTTGTCCTGTTTGGTGGAGATGATATTTAATAAAATAAGTAGAAATCCACTAAAATTTTTGTTTGGTTATCTTGCAATCCCGAGATAATCGTCTCCATGCTCCAAATCCATTTTAAAGCCATTTTTAAGGCATTTCGCGCATACATGAAATGAACACATTTTTCTCCAAAACTATAACAGATGCAAGCTTGTCCTGTTTGGTGGAGATGATATTTAATAAAATAAATAGAAATCCACTAAAAGTTTTGTTTGGTTATCTTGCAATCCCGAGATAATCGTCTCCATGCTCCAAATCCATTTTAAAGCCATTTTTAAGGCATTTCGCGCATACATGAAATGAACACATTTTTCTCCAAAACTATAACAGATGCAAGCTTGTCCTGTTTGGTGGAGATGATATTTAATAAAATAAGTAGAAATCCACTAAAAGTTTTGTTTGGTTATTTTGCAATCCCGAGATAATCGTCTCCATGCTCCAAATCCATTTTAAAGCCATTTTAAGGCATTTCGCGCATACATGAAATGAACACATTTTTCTCCAAAACTATAACAGATGCAAGCTTGTCCTGTTTGGTGGAGATAATATTTAATAAAATAAGTAGAAATCTACTAAAAGTTTCGTTTGTTTATATTGCCATCCTGAGATAATCGTCTCCATGCTCCAAATCCATTTTAAAGCCATTTCAAAGGCATTTTGCGCATACATGAAATGAACACATTTTTCTCCAAAACTATAACACATGCAAGCTTGTCCTGTTTGGTGGAGATAATATTTAATAAAATAAGTAGAAATCTACTAAAAGTTTCGTTTGTTTATATTGCCATCCTGAGATAATCGTCTCCATGCTCCAAATCCATTTTAAAGCCATTTCAAAGGCATTTTGCGCATACATGAAATGAACACATTTTTCTCCAAAACTATAACACATGCAAGCTTGTCCTGTTTGGTGGAGATGATATTTAATAAAATAAGTAGAAATCCACTAAAAGTTTTGTTTGGTTATCTTGCAATCCCGAGATAATCGTCTCCATGCTCCAAATCCATTTTAAAGCCATTTTTAAGGCATTTCGCGCATACATCAAATGAACACATTTTTCTCCAAAACTATAACAGATGCAAGCTTGTCCTGTTTGGTGGAGATGATATTTAATAAAATAAGTAGAAATCCACTAAAAGTTTTGTTTGGTTATATTGCAATCCCGAGATAATCGTCTCCAAGCTCCAAATCCATTTTAAAGCCATTTTTAAGGCATTTCGCGCATACATGAAATGAACACATTTTTCTCCAAAACTATAACAGATGCAAGCTTGTCCTGTTTGGTGGAGATGATATTTAATAAAATAAGTAGAAATCCACTAAAAGTTTTGTTTGATTATCTTGCAATCCCGAGATAATCGTCTCCATGCTCCAAATCCATTTTAAAGCCATTTTTAAGGCATTTCGCGCATACATGAAATGAACACATTTTTCTCCAAAACTATAACAGATGCAAGCTTGTCCTGTTTGGTGGAGATAATATTTAATAAAATAAGTAGAAATCCACTAAAAGTTTTGTTTGGTTATCTTGCAATCCCGAGATAATCGTCTCCATGCTCCAAATCCATTTTAAAGCCATTTTTAAGGCATTTCGCGCATACATGAAATGAACACATTTTTCTCCAAAACTATAACAGATGCAAGCTTGTCCTGTTTGGTGGAGATGATATTTAATAAAATAAGTAGAAATCCACTAAAAGTTTTGTTTGGTTATCTTGCAATCCCGAGATAATCGTCTCCATGCTCCAAATCCATTTTAAAGCCATTTTTAAGGCATTTCGCGCATACATGAAATGAACACATTTTTCTCCAAAACTATAACAGATGCAAGCTTGTCCTGTTTGGTGGAGATAATATTTGATAAAATAAGTAGAAATCTACTAAAAGTTTCGTTTGTTTATATTGCCATCCTAAGATAATCGTCTCCATGCTCCAAATCCATTTTAAAGCCATTTCAAAGGCATTTTGCGCATACATGAAATGAACACATTTTTCTCCAAAACTATAACACATGCAAGCTTGTCCTGTTTGGTGGAGATGATATTTAATAAAATAAGTAGAAATCCACTAAAAGTTTTGTTTGGTTATCTTGCAATCCCGAGATAATCGTCTCCATGCTCCAAATCCATTTTAAAGCCATTTTTAAGGCATTTCGCGCATACATGAAATGAACACATTTTTCTCCAAAACTATAACAGATGCAAGCTTGTCCTGTTTGGTGGAGATGATATTTAATAAAATAAGTAGAAATCCACTAAAAGTTTTGTTTGGTTATCTTGCAATCCCGAGATAATCGTCTCCATGCTCCAAATCCATTTTAAAGCCATTTTTAAGGCATTTCGCGCATACATGAAATGAACACATTTTTCTCCAAAACTATAACAGATGCAAGCTTGTCCTGTTTGGTGGAGATGATATTTAATAAAATAAGTAGAAATCCACTAAAAGTTTTGTTTGGTTATCTTGCAATCCCGAGATAATCGTCTCCATGCTCCAAATCCATTTTAAAGCCATTTTTAAGGCATTTCGCGCATACATGAAATGAACACATTTTTCTCCAAAACTATAACAGATGCAAGCTTGTCTTGTTTGGTGGAGATGATATTTAATAAAATAAGTAGAAATCCACTAAAAGTTTTGTTTGGTTATCTTGCAATCCCGAGATAATTGTCTCCATGCTCCAAATCCATTTTAAAGCCATTTTTAAGGCATTTCGCGCATACATGAAATGAACACATTTTTCTCCAAAACTATAACAGATGCAAGCTTGTCCTGTTTGGTGGAGATGATATTTAATAAAATAAGTAGAAATCCACTAAAATTTTTGTTTGGTTATCTTGCAATCCCGAGATAATCGTCTCCATGCTCCAAATCCATTTTAAAGCCATTTTTAAGGCATTTCGCGCATACATGAAATGAACACATTTTTCTCCAAAACTATAACAGATGCAAGCTTGTCCTGTTTGGTGGAGATGATATTTAATAAAATAAGTAGAAATCCACTAAAAGTTTTGTTTGGTTATCTTGCAATCCCGAGATAATCGTCTCCATGCTCCAAATCCATTTTAAAGCCATTTTTAAGGCATTTCGCGCATACATGAAATGAACACATTTTTCTCCAAAACTATAACAGATGCAAGCTTGTCCTGTTTGGTGGAGATGATATTTAATAAAATAAGTAGAAATCCACTAAAAGTTTTGTTTGGTTATCTTGCAATCCCGAGATAATCGTCTCCATGCTCCAAATCCATTTTAAAGCCATTTTTAAGGCATTTCGCGCATACATGAAATGAACACATTTTTCTCCAAAACTATAACAGATGCAAGCTTGTCCTGTTTGGTGGAGATAATATTTAATAAAATAAGTAGAAATCTACTAAAAGTTTCGTTTGTTTATATTGCCATCCTAAGATAATCGTCTCCATGCTCCAAATCCATTTTAAAGCCATTTCAAAGGCATTTTGCGCATACATGAAATGAACACATTTTTCTCCAAAACTATAACACATGCAAGCTTGTCCTGTTTGGTGGAGATGATATTTAATAAAATAAGTAGAAATCCACTAAAAGTTTTGTTTGGTTATCTTGCAATCCCGAGATAATCGTCTCCATGCTCCAAATCCATTTTAAAGCCATTTTTAAGGCATTTCGCGCATACATGAAATGAACACATTTTTCTCCAAAACTATAACAGATGCAAGCTTGTCCTGTTTGGTGGAGATGATATTTAATAAAATAAGTAGAAATCTACTAAAAGTTTCGTTTGTTTATATTGCCATCCTAAGATAATCGTCTCCATGCTCCAAATCCATTTTAAAGCCATTTCAAAGGCATTTTGCGCATACATGAAATGAACACATTTTTCTCCAAAACTATAACAGATGCAAGCTTGTCCTGTTTGGTGGAGATGATATTTAATAAAATAAGTAGAAATCCACTAAAAGTTTTGTTTGGTTATCTTGCAATCCCGAGATAATCGTCTCCATGCTCCAAATCCATTTTAAAGCCATTTTTAAGGCATTTCGCGCATACATGAAATGAACACATTTTTCTCCAAAACGAAAACAGATGCAAGCTTGTCCTGTTTGGTGGAGATGATATTTAATAAAATAAGTAGAAATCCACTAAAATTTTTGTTTGGTTATCTTGCAATCCCGAGATAATCGTCTCCATGCTCCAAATCCATTTTAAAGCCATTTTTAAGGCATTTCGCGCATACATGAAATGAACACATTTTTCTCCAAAACTATAACAGATGCAAGCTTGTCCTGTTTGGTGGAGATGATATTTAATAAAATAAGTAGAAATCCACTAAAAGTTTTGTTTGGTTATCTTGCAATCCCGAGATAATCGTCTCCATGCTCCAAATCCATTTTAAAGCCATTTTTAAGGCATTTCGCGCATACATGAAATGAACACATTTTTCTCCAAAACGAAAACAGATGCAAGCTTGTCCTGTTTGGTGGAGATGATATTTAATAAAATAAGTAGAAATCCACTAAAATTTTTGTTTGGTTATCTTGCAATCCCGAGATAATCGTCTCCATGCTCCAAATCCATTTTAAAGCCATTTTTAAGGCATTTCGCGCATACATGAAATGAACACATTTTTCTCCAAAACTATAACAGATGCAAGCTTGTCCTGTTTGGTGGAGATGATATTTAATAAAATAAGTAGAAATCCACTAAAAGTTTTGTTTGGTTATATTGCAATCCCGAGATAATCGTCTCCATGCTCCAAATCCATTTTAAAGCCATTTTTAAGGCATTTCGCGCATACATGAAATGAACACATTTTTCTCCAAAACTATAACAGATGCAAGCTTGTCCTGTTTGGTGGAGATGATATTTAATAAAATAAGTAGAAATCCACTAAAAGTTTTGTTTGGTTATCTTGCAATCCCGAGATAATCGTCTCTATGCTCCAAATCCATTTTAAAGCCATTTTTAAGGCATTTCGCGCATACATGAAATGAACACATTTTTCTCCAAAACGAAAACAGATGCAAGCTTGTCCTGTTTGGTGGAGATGATATTTAATAAAATAAGTAGAAATCCACTAAAATTTTTGTTTGGTTATCTTGCAATCCCGAGATAATCGTCTCCATGCTCCAAATCCATTTTAAAGCCATTTTTAAGGCATTTCGCGCATACATGAAATGAACACATTTTTCTCCAAAACTATAACAGATGCAAGCTTGTCCTGTTTGGTGGAGATGATATTTAATAAAATAAGTAGAAATCCACTAAAAGTTTTGTTTGGTTATCTTGCAATCCCGAGATAATCGTCTCCATGCTCCAAATCCATTTTAAAGCCATTTTTAAGGCATTTCGCGCATACATGAAATGAACACATTTTTCTCCAAAACTATAACAGATGCAAGCTTGTCCTGTTTGGTGGAGATGATATTTAATAAAATAAGTAGAAATCCACTAAAAGTTTTGTTTGGTTATCTTGCAATCCCGAGATAATCGTCTCCATGCTCCAAATCCATTTTAAAGCCATTTTTAAGGCATTTCGCGCATACATGAAATGAACACATTTTTCTCCAAAACTATAACAGATGCAAGCTTGTCCTGTTTGGTGGAGATGATATTTAATAAAATAAGTAGAAATCCACTAAAAGTTTTGTTTGGTTATCTTGCAATCCCGAGATAATCGTCTCCATGCTCCAAATCCATTTTAAAGCCATTTTTAAGGCATTTCGCGCATACATGAAATGAACACATTTTTCTCCAAAACTATAACAGATGCAAGCTTGTCCTGTTTGGTGGAGATGATATTTAATAAAATAAGTAGAAATCCACTAAAAGTTTTGTTTGGTTATCTTGCAATCCCGAGTTAATCGTCTCCATGCTCCAAATCCATTTTAAAGCCATTTTTAAGGCATTTCGCGCATACATGAAATGAACACATTTTTCTCCAAAACTATAACAGATGCAAGCTTGTCCTGTTTGGTGGAGATGATATTTAATAAAATAAGTAGAAATCCACTAAAAGTTTTGTTTGGTTATCTTGCAATCCCGAGATAATCGTCTCCATGCTCCAAATCCATTTTAAAGCCATTTTTAAGGCATTTCGCGCATACATGAAATGAACACATTTTTCTCCAAAACTATAACAGATGCAAGCTTGTCCTGTTTGGTGGAGATGATATTTAATAAAATAAGTAGAAATCCACTAAAAGTTTTGTTTGGTTATCTTGCAATCCCGAGATAATCGTCTCCATGCTCCAAATCCATTTTAAAGCCATTTTTAAGGCATTTCGCGCATACATGAAATGAACACATTTTTCTCCAAAACTATAACAGATGCAAGCTTGTCCTGTTTGGTGGAGATGATATTTAATAAAATAAGTAGAAATCCACTAAAACTTTTGTTTGGTTATCTTGCAATCCCGAGATAATCGTCTCCATGCTCCAAATCCATTTTAAAGACATTTTTTAAGGCATTTCGCGCATACATGAAATGAACACATTTTTCTCCAAAACTATAACAGATGCAAGCTTGTCCTGTTTGGTGGAGATGATATTTAATAAAATAAGTAGAAATCCACTAAAAGTTTTGTTTGGTTATATTGCAATCCCGAGATAATCGTCTCCATGCTCCAAATCCATTTTAAAGCCATTTTTAAGGCATTTCGCGCATACATGAAATGAACACATTTTTCTCCAAAACTATAACAGATGCAAGCTTGTCCTGTTTGGTGGAGATGATATTTAATAAAATAAGTAGAAATCCACTAAAAGTTTTGTTTGGTTATCTTGCAATCCCGAGATAATCGTCTCCATGCTCCAAATCCATTTTAAAGCCATTTTTAAGGCATTTCGCGCATACATGAAATGAACACATTTTTCTCCAAAACTATAACAGATGCAAGCTTGTCCTGTTTGGTGGAGATGATATTTAATAAAATAAGTAGAAATCCACTAAAAGTTTTCTTTGGTTATCTTGCAATCCCGAGATAATCGTCTCCATGCTCCAAATCCATTTTAAAGCCATTTTTAAGGCATTTCGCGCATACATGAAATGAACACATTTTTCTCCAAAACTATAACAGATGCAAGCTTGTCCTGTTTGGTGGAGATGATATTTAATAAAATAAGTAGAAATCCACTAAAAGTTTTGTTTGGTTATCTTGCAATCCCGAGATAATCGTCTCCATGCTCCAAATCCATTTTAAAGCCATTTTTAAGGCATTTCGCGCATACATGAAATGAACACATTTTTCTCCAAAACGAAAACAGATGCAAGCTTGTCCTGTTTGGTGGAGATGATATTTAATAAAATAAGTAGAAATCCACTAAAATTTTTGTTTGGTTATCTTGCAATCCCGAGATAATCGTCTCCATGCTCCAAATCCATTTTAAAGCCATTTTTAAGGCATTTCGCGCATACATGAAATGAACACATTTTTCTCCAAAACTATAACAGATGCAAGCTTGTCCTGTTTGGTGGAGATGATATTTAATAAAATAAGTAGAAATCCACTAAAAGTTTTGTTTGGTTATCTTGCAATCCCGAGTTAATCGTCTCCATGCTCCAAATCCATTTTAAAGCCATTTTTAAGGCATTTCGCGCATACATGAAATGAACACATTTTTCTCCAAAACTATAACAGATGCAAGCTTGTCCTGTTTGGTGGAGATGATATTTAATAAAATAAGTAGAAATCCACTAAAAGTTTTGTTTGGTTATCTTGCAATCCCGAGATAATCGTCTCCATGCTCCAAATCCATTTTAAAGCCATTTTTAAGGCATTTCGCGCATACATGAAATGAACACATTTTTCTCCAAAACTATAACAGATGCAAGCTTGTCCTGTTTGGTGGAGATGATATTTAATAAAATAAGTAGAAATCCACTAAAAGTTTTGTTTGGTTATCTTGCAATCCCGAGATAATCGTCTCCATGCTCCAAATCCATTTTAAAGCCATTTTTAAGGCATTTCGCGCATACATGAAATGAACACATTTTTCTCCAAAACTATAACAGATGCAAGCTTGTCCTGTTTGGTGGAGATGATATTTAATAAAATAAGTAGAAATCCACTAAAATTTTTGTTTGGTTATCTTGCAATCCCGAGATAATCGTCTCCATGCTCCAAATCCATTTTAAAGACATTTTTAAGGCATTTCGCGCATACATGAAATGAACACATTTTTCTCCAAAACTATAACAGATGCAAGCTTGTCCTGTTTGGTGGAGATGATATTTAATAAAATAAGTAGAAATCCACTAAAAGTTTTGTTTGGTTATATTGCAATCCCGAGATAATCGTCTCCATGCTCCAAATCCATTTTAAAGCCATTTTTAAGGCATTTCGCGCATACATGAAATGAACACATTTTTCTCCAAAACTATAACAGATGCAAGCTTGTCCTGTTTGGTGGAGATGATATTTAATAAAATAAGTAGAAATCCACTAAAAGTTTTGTTTGGTTATCTTGCAATCCCGAGATAATCGTCTCCATGCTCCAAATCCATTTTAAAGCCATTTTTAAGGCATTTCGCGCATACATGAAATGAACACATTTTTCTCCAAAACTATAACAGATGCAAGCTTGTCCTGTTTGGTGGAGATGATATTTAATAAAATAAGTAGAAATCCACTAAAAGTTTTGTTTGGTTATCTTGCAATCCCGAGATAATCGTCTCCATGCTCCAAATCCATTTTAAAGCCATTTTTAAGGCATTTCGCGCATACATGAAATGAACACATTTTTCTCCAAAACTATAACAGATGCAAGCTTGTCCTGTTTGGTGGAGATGATATTTAATAAAATAAGTAGAAATCCACTAAAAGTTTTGTTTGGTTATCTTGCAATCCCGAGATAATCGTCTCCATGCTCCAAATCCATTTTAAAGCCATTTTTAAGGCATTTCGCGCATACATGAAATGAACACATTTTTCTCCAAAACTATAACAGATGCAAGCTTGTCCTGTTTGGTGGAGATGATATTTAATAAAATAAGTAGAAATCCACTAAAAGTTTTGTTTGGTTATCTTGCAATCCCGAGATAATCGTCTCCATGCTCCAAATCCATTTTAAAGCCATTTTTAAGGCATTTCGCGCATACATGAAATGAACACATTTTTCTCCAAAACTATAACAGATGCAAGCTTGTCCTGTTTGGTGGAGATGATATTTAATAAAATAAGTAGAAATCCACTAAAAGTTTTGTTTGGTTATCTTGCAATCCCGAGATAATCGTCTCCATGCTCCAAATCCATTTTAAAGCCATTTTTAAGGCATTTCGCGCATACATGAAATGAACACATTTTTCTCCAAAACTATAACAGATGCAAGCTTGTCCTGTTTGGTGGAGATGATATTTAATAAAATAAATAGAAATCCACTAAAAGTTTTGTTTGGTTATCTTGCAATCCCGAGATAATCGTCTCCATGCTCCAAATCCATTTTAAAGCCATTTTTAAGGCATTTCGCGCATACATGAAATGAACACATTTTTCTCCAAAACTATAACAGATGCAAGCTTGTCCTGTTTGGTGGAGATGATATTTAATAAAATAAATAGAAATCCACTAAAAGTTTTGTTTGGTTATCTTGCAATCCCGAGATAATCGTCTCCATGCTCCAAATCCATTTTAAAGCCATTTTTAAGGCATTTCGCGCATACATGAAATGAACACATTTTTCTCCAAAACTATAACAGATGCAAGCTTGTCCTGTTTGGTGGAGATGATATTTAATAAAATAAGTAGAAATCCACTAAAAGTTTTGTTTGGTTATATTGCAATCCCGAGATAATCGTCTCCATGCTCCAAATCCATTTTAAAGCCATTTTTAAGACATTTCGCGCATACATGAAATGAACACATTTTTCTCCAAAACTATAACAGATGCAAGCTTGTCCTGTTTGGTGGAGATGATATTTAATAAAATAAGTAGAAATCCGCTAAAAGTTTTGTTTGGTTATCTTGCAATCCCGAGATAATCGTCTCCATGCTCCAAATCCATTTTAAAGCCATTTTTAAGGCATTTCGCGCATACATGAAATGAACACATTTTTCTCCAAAACTATAACAGATGCAAGCTTGTCCTGTTTGGTGGAGATGATATTTAATAAAATAAGTAGAAATCCGCTAAAAGTTTTGTTTGGTTATCTTGCATTCCCGAGATAATCGTCTCCATGCTCCAAATCTATTTTAAAGCCATTTTTAAGGCATTTCGCGCATACATGAAATGAACACATTTTTCTCCAAAACTATAACAGATGCAAGCTTGTCCTGTTTGGTGGAGATGATATTTAATAAAATAAGTAGAAATCCACTAAAAGTTTTGTTTGGTTATTTTGCAATCCCGAGATAATCGTCTCCATGCTCCAAATCCATTTTAAAGCCATTTTAAGGCATTTCGCGCATACATGAAATGAACACATTTTTCTCCAAAACTATAACAGATGCAAGCTTGTCCTGTTTGGTGGAGATAATATTTAATAAAATAAGTAGAAATCTACTAAAAGTTTCGTTTGTTTATATTGCCATCCTGAGATAATCGTCTCCATGCTCCAAATCCATTTTAAAGCCATTTCAAAGGCATTTTGCGCATACATGAAATGAACACATTTTTCTCCAAAACTATAACACATGCAAGCTTGTCCTGTTTGGTGGAGATAATATTTAATAAAATAAGTAGAAATCTACTAAAAGTTTCGTTTGTTTATATTGCCATCCTGAGATAATCGTCTCCATGCTCCAAATCCATTTTAAAGCCATTTCAAAGGCATTTTGCGCATACATGAAATGAACACATTTTTCTCCAAAACTATAACACATGCAAGCTTGTCCTGTTTGGTGGAGATGATATTTAATAAAATAAGTAGAAATCCACTAAAAGTTTTGTTTGGTTATCTTGCAATCCCGAGATAATCGTCTCCATGCTCCAAATCCATTTTAAAGCCATTTTTAAGGCATTTCGCGCATACATCAAATGAACACATTTTTCTCCAAAACTATAACAGATGCAAGCTTGTCCTGTTTGGTGGAGATGATATTTAATAAAATAAGTAGAAATCCACTAAAAGTTTTGTTTGGTTATATTGCAATCCCGAGATAATCGTCTCCATGCTCCAAATCCATTTTAAAGCCATTTTTAAGGCATTTCGCGCATACATGAAATGAACACATTTTTCTCCAAAACTATAACAGATGCAAGCTTGTCCTGTTTGGTGGAGATAATATTTAATAAAATAAGTAGAAATCCACTAAAAGTTTTGTTTGGTTATCTTGCAATCCCGAGATAATCGTCTCCATGCTCCAAATCCATTTTAAAGCCATTTTTAAGGCATTTCGCGCATACATGAAATGAACACATTTTTCTCCAAAACTATAACAGATGCAAGCTTGTCCTGTTTGGTGGAGATGATATTTAATAAAATAAGTAGAAATCCACTAAAAGTTTTGTTTGGTTATCTTGCAATCCCGAGATAATCGTCTCCATGCTCCAAATCCATTTTAAAGCCATTTTTAAGGCATTTCGCGCATACATGAAATGAACACATTTTTCTCCAAAACTATAACAGATGCAAGCTTGTCCTGTTTGGTGGAGATAATATTTGATAAAATAAGTAGAAATCTACTAAAAGTTTCGTTTGTTTATATTGCCATCCTAAGATAATCGTCTCCATGCTCCAAATCCATTTTAAAGCCATTTCAAAGGCATTTTGCGCATACATGAAATGAACACATTTTTCTCCAAAACTATAACACATGCAAGCTTGTCCTGTTTGGTGGAGATGATATTTAATAAAATAAGTAGAAATCCACTAAAAGTTTTGTTTGGTTATCTTGCAATCCCGAGATAATCGTCTCCATGCTCCAAATCCATTTTAAAGCCATTTTTAAGGCATTTCGCGCATACATGAAATGAACACATTTTTCTCCAAAACTATAACAGATGCAAGCTTGTCCTGTTTGGTGGAGATGATATTTAATAAAATAAGTAGAAATCCACTAAAAATTTTGTTTGGTTATCTTGCAATCCCGAGATAATCGTCTCCATGCTCCAAATCCATTTTAAAGCCATTTTTAAGGCATTTCGCGCATACATGAAATGAACACATTTTTCTCCAAAACTATAACAGATGCAAGCTTGTCCTGTTTGGTGGAGATGATATTTAATAAAATAAGTAGAAATCCACTAAAAGTTTTGTTTGGTTATCTTGCAATCCCGAGATAATCGTCTCCATGCTCCAAATCCATTTTAAAGCCATTTTTAAGGCATTTCGCGCATACATGAAATGAACACATTTTTCTCCAAAACTATAACAGATGCAAGCTTGTCTTGTTTGGTGGAGATGATATTTAATAAAATAAGTAGAAATCCACTAAAAGTTTTGTTTGGTTATCTTGCAATCCCGAGATAATTGTCTCCATGCTCCAAATCCATTTTAAAGCCATTTTTAAGGCATTTCGCGCATACATGAAATGAACACATTTTTCTCCAAAACTATAACAGATGCAAGCTTGTCCTGTTTGGTGGAGATGATATTTAATAAAATAAGTAGAAATCCACTAAAATTTTTGTTTGGTTATCTTGCAATCCCGAGATAATCGTCTCCATGCTCCAAATCCATTTTAAAGCCATTTTTAAGGCATTTCGCGCATACATGAAATGAACACATTTTTCTCCAAAACTATAACAGATGCAAGCTTGTCCTGTTTGGTGGAGATGATATTTAATAAAATAAGTAGAAATCCACTAAAAGTTTTGTTTGGTTATCTTGCAATCCCGAGATAATCGTCTCCATGCTCCAAATCCATTTTAAAGCCATTTTTAAGGCATTTCGCGCATACATGAAATGAACACATTTTTCTCCAAAACTATAACAGATGCAAGCTTGTCCTGTTTGGTGGAGATGATATTTAATAAAATAAGTAGAAATCCACTAAAAGTTTTGTTTGGTTATCTTGCAATCCCGAGATAATCGTCTCCATGCTCCAAATCCATTTTAAAGCCATTTTTAAGGCATTTCGCGCATACATGAAATGAACACATTTTTCTCCAAAACTATAACAGATGCAAGCTTGTCCTGTTTGGTGGAGATAATATTTAATAAAATAAGTAGAAATCTACTAAAAGTTTCGTTTGTTTATATTGCCATCCTAAGATAATCGTCTCCATGCTCCAAATCCATTTTAAAGCCATTTCAAAGGCATTTTGCGCATACATGAAATGAACACATTTTTCTCCAAAACTATAACACATGCAAGCTTGTCCTGTTTGGTGGAGATGATATTTAATAAAATAAGTAGAAATCCACTAAAAGTTTTGTTTGGTTATCTTGCAATCCCGAGATAATCGTCTCCATGCTCCAAATCCATTTTAAAGCCATTTTTAAGGCATTTCGCGCATACATGAAATGAACACATTTTTCTCCAAAACTATAACAGATGCAAGCTTGTCCTGTTTGGTGGAGATGATATTTAATAAAATAAGTAGAAATCCACTAAAAGTTTTGTTTGGTTATCTTGCAATCCCGAGATAATCGTCTCCATGCTCCAAATCCATTTAAAGCCATTTTTAAGGCATTTCGCGCATACATGAAATGAACACATTTTTCTCCAAAACTATAACAGATGCAAGCTTGTCCTGTTTGGTGGAGATGATATTTAATAAAATAAGTAGAAATCCACTAAAAGTTTTGTTTGGTTATCTTGCAATCCCGAGATAATCGTCTCCATGATCCAAATCCATTTTAAAGCCATTTTTAAGTCATTTCGCGCATACATGAAATGAACACATTTTTCTCCAAAACTATAACAGATGCAAGCTTGTCCTGTTTGGTGGAGATGATATTTAATAAAATAAGTAGAAATCCACTAAAAGTTTTGTTTGGTTATCTTGCAATCCCGAGATAATCGTCTCCATGCTCCAAATCCATTTTAAAGCCATTTTTAAGGCATTTCGCGCATACATGAAATGAACACATTTTTCTCCAAAACTATAACAGATGCAAGCTTGTCCTGTTTGGTGGAGATGATATTTAATAAAATAAGTAGAAATCCACTAAAAGTTTTGTTTGGTTATCTTGCAATCCCGAGATAATCGTCTCCATGCTCCAAATCCATTTTAAAGCCATTTTTAAGGCATTTCGCGCATACATGAAATGAACACATTTTTCTCCAAAACTATAACAGATGCAAGCTTGTCCTGTTTGGTGGAGATGATATTTAATAAAATAAATAGAAATCCACTAAAAGTTTTGTTTGGTTATCTTGCAATCCCGAGATAATCGTCTCCATGCTCCAAATCCATTTTAAAGCCATTTTTAAGGCATTTCGCGCATACATGAAATGAACACATTTTTCTCCAAAACTATAACAGATGCAAGCTTGTCCTGTTTGGTGGAGATGATATTTAATAAAATAAGTAGAAATCCACTAAAAGTTTTGTTTGGTTATATTGCAATCCCGAGATAATCGTCTCCATGCTCCAAATCCATTTTAAAGCCATTTTTAAGGCATTTCGCGCATACATGAAATGAACACATTTTTCTCCAAAACTATAACAGATGCAAGCTTGTCCTGTTTGGTGGAGATGATATTTAATAAAATAAGTAGAAATCCACTAAAAGTTTTGTTTGGTTATCTTGCAATCCCGAGATAATCGTCTCCATGCTCCAAATCCATTTTAAAGCCATTTTGAAGGCATTTCGCGCATACATGAAATGAACACATTTTTCTCCAAAACTATAACAGATGCAAGCTTGTCCTGTTTGGTGGAGATGATATTTAATAAAGTAAGTAGAAATCCACTAAAAGTTTTGTTTGGTTATCTTGCAATCCCGAGATAATCGTCTCCATGCTCCAAATCTATTTTAAAGCCATTTTTAAGGCATTTCGCGCATACATGAAATGAACACATTTTTCTCCAAAACTATAACAGATGCAAGCTTGTCCTGTTTGGTGGAGATGATATTTAATAAAATAAGTAGAAATCCACTAAAAGTTTTGTTTGGTTATTTTGCAATCCCGAGATAATCGTCTCCATGCTCCAAATCCATTTTAAAGCCATTTTTAAGGCATTTCGCGCATACATGAAATGAACACATTTTTCTCCAAAACTATAACAGATGCAAGCTTGTCCTGTTTGGTGGAGATAATATTTAATAAAATAAGTAGAAATCTACTAAAAGTTTCGTTTGTTTATATTGCCATCCTGAGATAATCGTCTCCATGCTCCAAATCCATTTTAAAGCCATTTCAAAGGCATTTTGCGCATACATGAAATGAACACATTTTTCTCCAAAACTATAACACATGCAAGCTTGTCCTGTTTGGTGGAGATAATATTTAATAAAATAAGTAGAAATCTACTAAAAGTTTCGTTTGTTTATATTGCCATCCTGAGATAATCGTCTCCATGCTCCAAATCCATTTTAAAGCCATTTCAAAGGCATTTTGCGCATACATGAAATGAACACATTTTTCTCCAAAACTATAACAGATGCAAGCTTGTCCTGTTTGGTGGAGATGATATTTAATAAAATAAGTAGAAATCCACTAAAATTTTTGTTTGGTTATCTTGCAATCCCGAGATAATCGTCTCCATGCTCCAAATCCATTTTAAAGCCATTTTTAAGGCATTTCGCGCATACATGAAATGAACACATTTTTCTCCAAAACTATAACAGATGCAAGCTTGTCCTGTTTGGTGGAGATGATATTTAATAAAATAAGTAGAAATCCACTAAAAGTTTTGTTTGGTTATATTGCAATCCCGAGATAATCGTCTCCATGCTCCAAATCCATTTTAAAGCCATTTTTAAGGCATTTCGCGCATACATGAAATGAACACATTTTTCTCCAAAACTATAACAGATGCAAGCTTGTCCTGTTTGGTGGAGATGATATTTAATAAAATAAGTAGAAATCCACTAAAAGTTTTGTTTGGTTATCTTGCAATCCCGAGATAATCGTCTCCATGCTCCAAATCCATTTTAAAGCCATTTTTAAGGCATTTCGCGCATACATGAAATGAACACATTTTTCTCCAAAACGAAAACAGATGCAAGCTTGTCCTGTTTGGTGGAGATGATATTTAATAAAATAAGTAGAAATCCACTAAAATTTTTGATTGGTTATCTTGCAATCCCGAGATAATCGTCTCCATGCTCCAAATCCATTTTAAAGCCATTTTTAAGGCATTTCGCGCATACATGAAATGAACACATTTTTCTCCAAAACTATAACAGATGCAAGCTTGTCCTGTTTGGTGGAGATGATATTTAATAAAATAAGTAGAAATCCACTAAAAGTGTTGTTTGGTTATCTTGCAATCCCGAGATAATCGTCTCCATGCTCCAAATCCATTTTAAAGCCATTTTTAAGGCATTTCGCGCATACATGAAATGAACACATTTTTCTCCAAAACTATAACAGATGCAAGCTTGTCCTGTTTGGTGGAGATGATATTTAATAAAATAAGTAGAAATCCTCTAAAAGTTTTGTTTGGTTATCTTGCAATCCCGAGATAATCGTCTCCATGCTCCAAATCCATTTTAAAGCCATTTTTAAGGCATTTCGCGCATACATGAAATGAACACATTTTTCTCCAAAACGAAAACAGATGCAAGCTTGTCCTGTTTGGTGGAGATGATATTTAATAAAATAAGTAGAAATCCACTAAAATTTTTGTTTGGTTATCTTGCAATCCCGAGATAATCGTCTCCATGCTCCAAATCCATTTTAAAGCCATTTTTAAGGCATTTCGCGCATACATGAAATGAACACATTTTTCTCCAAAACTATAACAGATGCAAGCTTGTCCTGTTTGGTGGAGATGATATTTAATAAAATAAGTAGAAATCCACTAAAAGTTTTGTTTGGTTATATTGCAATCCCGAGATAATCGTCTCCATGCTCCAAATCCATTTTAAAGCCATTTTTAAGGCATTTCGCGCATACATGAAATGAACACATTTTTCTCCAAAACTATAACAGATGCAAGCTTGTCCTGTTTGGTGGAGATGATATTTAATAAAATAAGTAGAAATCCACTAAAAGTTTTGTTTGGTTATCTTGCAATCCCGAGATAATCGTCTCCATGCTCCAAATCCATTTTAAAGCCATTTTTAAGGCATTTCGCGCATACATGAAATGAACACATTTTTCTCCAAAACGAAAACAGATGCAAGCTTGTCCTGTTTGGTGGAGATGATATTTAATAAAATAAGTAGAAATCCACTAAAATTTTTGTTTGGTTATCTTGCAATCCCGAGATAATCGTCTCCATGCTCCAAATCCATTTTAAAGCCATTTTTAAGGCATTTCGCGCATACATGAAATGAACACATTTTTCTCCAAAACTATAACAGATGCAAGCTTGTCCTGTTTGGTGGAGATGATATTTAATAAAATAAGTAGAAATCCACTAAAAGTTTTGTTTGGTTATCTTGCAATCCCGAGATAATCGTCTCCATGCTCCAAATCCATTTTAAAGCCATTTTTAAGGCATTTCGCGCATACATGAAATGAACACATTTTTCTCCAAAACTATAACAGATGCAAGCTTGTCCTGTTTGGTGGAGATGATATTTAATAAAATAAGTAGAAATCCACTAAAAGTTTTGTTTGGTTATCTTGCAATCCCGAGATAATCGTCTCCATGCTCCAAATCCATTTTAAAGCCATTTTTAAGGCATTTCGCGCATACATGAAATGAACACATTTTTCTCCAAAACTATAACAGATGCAAGCTTGTCCTGTTTGGTGGAGATGATATTTAATAAAATAAGTAGAAATCCACTAAAAGTTTTGTTTGGTTATCTTGCAATCCCGAGATAATCGTCTCCATGCTCCAAATCCATTTTAAAGCCATTTTTAAGGCATTTCGCGCATACATGAAATGAACACATTTTTCTCCAAAACGAAAACAGATGCAAGCTTGTCCTGTTTGGTGGAGATGATATTTAATAAAATAAGTAGAAATCCACTAAAATTTTTGTTTGGTTATCTTGCAATCCCGAGATAATCGTCTCCATGCTCCAAATCCATTTTAAAGCCATTTTTAAGGCATTTCGCGCATACATGAAATTAACACATTTTTCTCCAAAACTATAACAGATGCAAGCTTGTCCTGTTTGGTGGAGATGATATTTAATAAAATAAGTAGAAATCCACTAAAAGTTTTGTTTGGTTATCTTGCAATCCCGAGATAATAGTCTCCATGCTCCAAATCCATTTTAAAGCCATTTTGAAGGCATTTCGCGCATACATGAAATGAACACATTTTTCTCCAAAACTATAACAGATGCAAGCTTGTCCTGTTTGGTGGAGATGATATTTAATAAAATAAGTAGAAATCCACTAAAAGTTTTGTTTGGTTATCTTGCAATCCCGAGATAATCGTCTCCATGCTCCAAATCTATTTTAAAGCCATTTTTAAGGCATTTCGCGCATACATGAAATGAACACATTTTTCTCCAAAACTATAACAGATGCAAGCTTGTCCTGTTTGGTGGAGATGATATTTAATAAAATAAGTAGAAATCCACTAAAAGTTTTGTTTGGTTATTTTGCAATCCCGAGATAATCGTCTCCATGCTCCAAATCCATTTTAAAGCCATTTTTAAGGCATTTTGCGCATACATGAAATGAACACATTTTTCTCCAAAACTATAACAGATGCAAGCTTGTCCTGTTTGGTGGAGATAATATTTAATAAAATAAGTAGAAATCTACTAAAAGTTTCGTTTGTTTATATTGCCATCCTGAGATAATCGTCTCCATGCTCCAAATCCATTTTAAAGCCATTTCAAAGGCATTTTGCGCATACATGAAATGAACACATTTTTCTCCAAAACTATAACACATGCAAGCTTGTCCTGTTTGGTGGAGATAATATTTAATAAAATAAGTAGAAATCTACTAAAAGTTTCGTTTGTTTATATTGCCATCCTGAGATAATCGTCTCCATGCTCCAAATCCATTTTAAAGCCATTTCAAAGGCATTTTGCGCATACATGAAATGAACACATTTTTCTCCAAAACTATAACAGATGCAAGCTTGTCCTGTTTGGTGGAGATGATATTTAATAAAATAAGTAGAAATCCACTAAAATTTTTGTTTGGTTATCTTGCAATCCCGAGATAATCGTCTCCATGCTCCAAATCCATTTTAAAGCCATTTTTAAGGCATTTCGCGCATACATGAAATGAACACATTTTTCTCCAAAACTATAACAGATGCAAGCTTGTCCTGTTTGGTGGAGATGATATTTAATAAAATAAGTAGAAATCCACTAAAAGTTTTGTTTGGTTATATTGCAATCCCGAGATAATCGTCTCCATGCTCCAAATCCATTTTAAAGCCATTTTTAAGGCATTTCGCGCATACATGAAATGAACACATTTTTCTCCAAAACTATAACAGATGCAAGCTTGTCCTGTTTGGTGGAGATGATATTTAATAAAATAAGTAGAAATCCACTAAACGTTTTGTTTGGTTATCTTGCAATCCCGAGATAATCGTCTCCATGCTCCAAATCCATTTTAAAGCCATTTTTAAGGCATTTCGCGCATACATGAAATGAACACATTTTTCTCCAAAACGAAAACAGATGCAAGCTTGTCCTGTTTGGTGGAGATGATATTTAATAAAATAAGTAGAAATCCACTAAAATTTTTGTTTGGTTATCTTGCAATCCCGAGATAATCGTCTCCATGCTCCAAATCCATTTTAAAGCCATTTTTAAGGCATTTCGCGCATACATGAAATGAACACATTTTTCTCCAAAACTATAACAGATGCAAGCTTGTCCTGTTTGGTGGAGATGATATTTAATAAAATAAGTAGAAATCCACTAAAAGTGTTGTTTGGTTATCTTGCAATCCCGAGATAATCGTCTCCATGCTCCAAATCCATTTTAAAGCCATTTTTAAGGCATTTCGCGCATACATGAAATGAACACATTTTTCTCCAAAACTATAACAGATGCAAGCTTGTCCTGTTTGGTGGAGATGATATTTAATAAAATAAGTAGAAATCCACTAAAAGTTTTGTTTGGTTATCTTGCAATCCCGAGATAATCGTCTCCATGCTCCAAATCCATTTTAAAGCCATTTTTAAGGCATTTCGCGCATACATGAAATGAACACATTTTTCTCCAAAACGAAAACAGATGCAAGCTTGTCCTGTTTGGTGGAGATGATATTTAATAAAATAAGTAGAAATCCACTAAAATTTTTGTTTGGTTATCTTGCAATCCCGAGATAATCGTCTCCATGCTCCAAATCCATTTTAAAGCCATTTTTAAGGCATTTCGCGCATACATGAAATGAACACATTTTTCTCCAAAACTATAACAGATGCAAGCTTGTCCTGTTTGGTGGAGATGATATTTAATAAAATAAGTAGAAATCCACTAAAAGTTTTGTTTGGTTATCTTGCAATCCCGAGATAATCGTCTCCATGCTCCAAATCCATTTTAAAGCCATTTTTAAGGCATTTCGCGCATACATGAAATGAACACATTTTTCTCCAAAACTATAACAGATGCAAGCTTGTCCTGTTTGGTGGAGATGATATTTAATAAAATAAGTAGAAATCCACTAAAAGTTTTGTTTGGTTATCTTGCAATCCCGAGATAATCGTCTCCATGCTCCAAATCCATTTTAAAGCCATTTTTAAGGCATTTCGCGCATACATGAAATGAACACATTTTTCTCCAAAACTATAACAGATGCAAGCTTGTCCTGTTTGGTGGAGATAATATTTAATAAAATAAGTAGAAATCTACTAAAAGTTTCGTTTGTTTATATTGCCATCCTAAGATAATCGTCTCCATGCTCCAAATCCATTTTAAAGCCATTTCAAAGGCATTTCGCGCATACATGAAATGAACACATTTTTCTCCAAAACTATAACACATGCAAGCTTGTCCTGTTTGGTGGAGATGATATTTAATAAAATAAGTAGAAATCCACTAAAAGTTTTGTTTGGTTATCTTGCAATCCCGAGATAATCGTCTCCATGCTCCAAATCCATTTAAAGCCATTTTTAAGGCATTTCGCGCATACATGAAATGAACACATTTTTCTCCAAAACTATAACAGATGCAAGCTTGTCCTGTTTGGTGGAGATGATATTTAATAAAATAAGTAGAAATCCACTAAAAGTTTTGTTTGGTTATCTTGCAATCCCGAGATAATCGTCTCCATGCTCCAAATCCATTTTAAAGCCATTTTTAAGGCATTTCGCGCATACATGAAATGAACACATTTTTCTCCAAAACTATAACAGATGCAAGCTTGTCCTGTTTGGTGGAGATGATATTTAATAAAATAAGTAGAAATCCACTAAAAGTTTTGTTTGGTTATCTTGCAATCCCGAGATAATCGTCTCCATGCTCCAAATCCATTTTAAAGCCATTTTTAAGGCATTTCGCGCATACATGAAATGAACACATTTTTCTCCAAAACTATAACAGATGCAAGCTTGTCTTGTTTGGTGGAGATGATATTTAATAAAATAAGTAGAAATCCACTAAAAGTTTTGTTTGGTTATCTTGCAATCCCGAGATAATCGTCTCCATGCTCCAAATCCATTTTAAAGCCATTTTTAAGGCATTTCGCGCATACATGAAATGAACACATTTTTCTCCAAAACTATAACAGATGCAAGCTTGTCCTGTTTGGTGGAGATGATATTTAATAAAATAAGTAGAAATCCACTAAAATTTTTGTTTGGTTATCTTGCAATCCCGAGATAATCGTCTCCATGCTCCAAATCCATTTTAAAGCCATTTTTAAGGCATTTCGCGCATACATGAAATGAACACATTTTTCTCCAAAACTATAACAGATGCAAGCTTGTCCTGTTTGGTGGAGATGATATTTAATAAAATAAGTAGAAATCCACTAAAAGTTTTGTTTGGTTATCTTGCAATCCCGAGATAATCGTCTCCATGCTCCAAATCCATTTTAAAGCCATTTTTAAGGCATTTCGCGCATACATGAAATGAACACATTTTTCTCCAAAACTATAACAGATGCAAGCTTGTCCTGTTTGGTGGAGATGATATTTAATAAAATAAGTAGAAATCCACTAAAAGTGATGTTTGGTTATCTTGCAATCCCGAGATAATCGTCTCCATGCTCCAAATCCATTTTAATGCCATTTTTAAGGCATTTCGCGCATACATGAAATGAACACATTTTTCTCCAAAACTATAACAGATGCAAGCTTGTCCTGTTTGGTGGAGATAATATTTAATAAAATAAGTAGAAATCTACTAAAAGTTTCGTTTGTTTATATTGCCATCCTAAGATAATCGTCTCCATGCTCCAAATCCATTTTAAAGCTATTTCAAAGGCATTTTGCGCATACATGAAATGAACACATTTTTCTCCAAAACTATAACACATGCAAGCTTGTCCTGTTTGGTGGAGATGATATTTAATAAAATAAGTAGAAATCCACTAAAAGTTTTGTTTGGTTATCTTGCAATCCCGAGATAATCGTCTCCATGCTCCAAATCCATTTTAAAGCCATTTTTAAGGCATTTCGCGCATACATGAAATATACACATTTTTCTCCAAAACTATAACAGATGCAAGCTTGTCCTGTTTGGTGGAGATGATATTTAATAAAATAAGTAGAAATCCACTAAAAGTTTTGTTTGGTTATCTTGCAATCCCGAGATAATCGTCTCCATGCTCCAAATCCATTTTAAAGCCATTTTTAAGGCATTTCGCGCATACATGAAATGAACACATTTTTCTCCAAAACTATAACAGATGCAAGCTTGTCCTGTTTGGTGGAGATGATATTTAATAAAATAAGTAGAAATCCACTAAAAGTTTTGTTTGGTTATCTTGCAATCCCGAGATAATCGTCTCCATGCTCCAAATCCATTTTAAAGCCATTTTTAAGGCATTTCGCGCATACATGAAATGAACACATTTTTCTCCAAAACTATAACAGATGCAAGCTTGTCTTGTTTGGTGGAGATGATATTTAATAAAATAAGTAGAAATCCACTAAAAGTTTTGTTTGGTTATCTTGCAATCCCGAGATTATCGTCTCCATGCTCCAAATCCATTTTAAAGCCATTTTTAAGGCATTTCGCGCATACATGAAATGAACACATTTTTCTCCAAAACTATAACAGATGCAAGCTTGTCCTGTTTGGTGGAGATGATATTTAATAAAATAAGTAGAAATCCACTAAAATTTTTGTTTGGTTATCTTGCAATCCCGAGATAATCATCTCCATGCTCCAAATCCATTTTAAAGCCATTTTTAAGGCATTTCGCGCATACATGAAATGAACACATTTTTCTCCAAAACTATAACAGATGCAAGCTTGTCCTGTTTGGTGGAGATGATATTTAATAAAATAAGTAGAAATCCACTAAAAGTTTTGTTTGGTTATCTTGCAATCCCGAGATAATCGTCTCCATGCTCCAAATCCATTTTAAAGCCATTTTTAAGGCATTTCGCGCATACATGAAATGAACACATTTTTCTCCAAAACTATAACAGATGCAAGCTTGTCCTGTTTGGTGGAGATGATATTTAATAAAATAAGTAGAAATCCACTAAAAGTTTTGTTTGGTTATCTTGCAATCCCGAGATAATCGTCTCCATGCTCCAAATCCATTTTAAAGCCATTTTTAAGGCATTTCGCGCATACATGAAATGAACACATTTTTCTCCAAAACTATAACAGATGCAAGCTTGTCCTGTTTGGTGGAGATGATATTTAATAAAATAAGTAGAAATCCACTAAAAGTTTTGTTTGGTTATCTTGCAATCCCGAGATAATCGTCTCCATGCTCCAAATCCATTTTAAAGCCATTTTTAAGGCATTTCGCGCATACATGAAATGAACACATTTTTCTCCAAAACTATAACAGATGCAAGCTTGTCCTGTTTGGTGGAGATGATATTTAATAAAATAAGTAGAAATCCACTAAAAGTTTTGTTTGGTTATCTTGCAATCCCGAGATAATCGTCTCCATGCTCCAAATCCATTTTAAAGCCATTTTTAAGGCATTTCGCGCATACATGAAATGAACACATTTTTCTCCAAAACTATAACAGATGCAAGCTTGTCCTGTTTGGTGGAGATGATATTTAATAAAATAAGTAGAAATCCACTAAAAGTTTTGTTTGGTTATCTTGCAATCCCGAGATAATCGTCTCCATGCTCCAAATCCATTTTAAAGCCATTTTTAAGGCATTTCGCGCATACATGAAATGAACACATTTTTCTCCAAAACTATAACAGATGCAAGCTTGTCCTGTTTGGTGGAGATGATATTTAATAAAATAAGTAGAAATCTATCTAAAAGTTTTGTTTGGTTATCTTGCAATCCCGAGATAATCGTCTCCATGCTCCAAATCCATTTTAAAGCCATTTTTAAGGCATTTCGCGCATACATGAAATGAACACATTTTTCTCCAAAACTATAACAGATGCAAGCTTGTCCTGTTTGGTGGAGATGATATTTAATAAAATAAGTAGAAATCCACTAAAAGTTTTGTTTGGTTATATTGCAATCCCGAGATAATCGTCTCCATGCTCCAAATCCATTTTAAAGCCATTTTTAAGGCATTTCGCGCATACATGAAATGAACACATTTTTCTCCAAAACTATAACAGATGCAAGCTTGTCTTGTTTGGTGGAGATGATATTTAATAAAATAAGTAGAAATCCACTAAAAGTTTTGTTTGGTTATCTTGCAATCCCGAGATTATCGTCTCCATGCTCCAAATCCATTTTAAAGCCATTTTTAAGGCATTTCGCGCATACATGAAATGAACACATTTTTCTCCAAAACTATAACAGATGCAAGCTTGTCCTGTTTGGTGGAGATGATATTTAATAAAATAAGTAGAAATCCACTAAAAGTTTTGTTTGGTTATCTTGCAATCCCGAGATAATCATCTCCATGCTCCAAATCCATTTTAAAGCCATTTTTAAGGCATTTCGCGCATACATGAAATGAACACATTTTTCTCCAAAACTATAACAGATGCAAGCTTGTCCTGTTTGGTGGAGATGATATTTAATAAAATAAGTAGAAATCCACTAAAAGTTTTGTTTGGTTATCTTGCAATCCCGAGATAATCGTCTCCATGCTCCAAATCCATTTTAAAGCCATTTTTAAGGCATTTCGCGCATACATGAAATGAACACATTTTTCTCCAAAACTATAACAGATGCAAGCTTGTCCTGTTTGGTGGAGATGATATTTAATAAAATAAGTAGAAATCCACTAAAAGTTTTGTTTGGTTATCTTGCAATCCCGAGATAATCGTCTCCATGCTCCAAATCCATTTTAAAGCCATTTTTAAGGCATTTCGCGCATACATGAAATGAACACATTTTTCTCCAAAACTATAACAGATGCAAGCTTGTCCTGTTTGGTGGAGATGATATTTAATAAAATAAGTAGAAATCCACTAAAAGTTTTGTTTGGTTATCTTGCAATCCCGAGATAATCGTCTCCATGCTCCAAATCCATTTTAAAGCCATTTTTAAGGCATTTCGCGCATACATGAAATGAACACATTTTTCTCCAAAACTATAACAGATGCAAGCTTGTCCTGTTTGGTGGAGATGATATTTAATAAAATAAGTAGAAATCCACTAAAAGTTTTGTTTGGTTATCTTGCAATCCCGAGATAATCGTCTCCATGCTCCAAATCCATTTTAAAGCCATTTTTAAGGCATTTCGCGCATACATGAAATGAACACATTTTTCTCCAAAACTATAACAGATGCAAGCTTGTCCTGTTTGGTGGAGATGATATTTAATAAAATAAGTAGAAATCCACTAAAAGTTTTGTTTGGTTATCTTGCAATCCCGAGATAATCGTCTCCATGCTCCAAATCCATTTTAAAGCCATTTTTAAGGCATTTCGCGCATACATGAAATGAACACATTTTTCTCCAAAACTATAACAGATGCAAGCTTGTCCTGTTTGGTGGAGATGATATTTAATAAAATAAGTAGAAATCTATCTAAAAGTTTTGTTTGGTTATCTTGCAATCCCGAGATAATCGTCTCCATGCTCCAAATCCATTTTAAAGCCATTTTTAAGGCATTTCGCGCATACATGAAATGAACACATTTTTCTCCAAAACTATAACAGATGCAAGCTTGTCCTGTTTGGTGGAGATGATATTTAATAAAATAAGTAGAAATCCACTAAAAGTTTTGTTTGGTTATATTGCAATCCCGAGATAATCGTCTCCATGCTCCAAATCCATTTTAAAGCCATTTTTAAGGCATTTCGCGCATACATGAAATGAACACATTTTTCTCCAAAACTATAACAGATGCAAGCTTGTCCTGTTTGGTGGAGATGATATTTAATAAAATAAGTAGAAATCCACTAAAAGTTTTGTTTGGTTATCTTGCAATCCCGAGATAATCGTCTCCATGCTCCAAATCCATTTTAAAGCCATTTTTAAGGCATTTCGCGCATACATGAAATGAACACATTTTTCTCCAAAACTATAACAGATGCAAGCTTGTCCTGTTTGGTGGAGATGATATTTAATAAAATAAGTAGAAATCCACTAAAAGTTTTGTTTGGTTATCTTGCAATCCCGAGATAATCGTCTCCATGCTCCAAATCCATTTTTAAAGCCATTTTTAAGGCATTTCGCGCATACATGAAATGAACACATTTTTCTCCAAAACTATAACAGATGCAAGCTTGTCCTGTTTGGTGGAGATGATATTTAATAAAATAAGTAGAAATCCACTAAAAGTTTTGTTTGGTTATCTTGCAATCCCGAGATAATCGTCTCCATGCTCCAAATCCATTTTAAAGCCATTTTTAAGGCATTTCGCGCATACATGAAATGAACACATTTTTCTCCAAAACTATAACAGATGCAAGCTTGTCCTGTTTGGTGGAGATGATATTTAATAAAATAAGTAGAAATCCACTAAAAGTTTTGTTTGGTTATCTTGCAATCCCGAGATAATCGTCTCCATGCTCCAAATCCATTTTAAAGCCATTTTTAAGGCATTTCGCGCATACATGAAATGAACACATTTTTCTCCAAAACTATAACAGATGCAAGCTTGTCCTGTTTGGTGGAGATGATATTTAATAAAATAAGTAGAAATCCACTAAAAGTTTTGTTTGGTTATATTGCAATCCCGAGATAATCGTCTCCATGCTCCAAATCCATTTTAAAGCCATTTTTAAGGCATTTCGCGCATACATGAAATGAACACATTTTTCTCCAAAACTATAACAGATGCAAGCTTGTCCTGTTTGGTGGAGATGATATTTAATAAAATAAGTAGAAATCCACTAAAAGTTTTGTTTGGTTATCTTGCAATCCCGAGATAATCGTCTCCATGCTCCAAATCCATTTTAAAGCCATTTTTAAGGCATTTCGCGCATACATGAAATGAACACATTTTTCTCCAAAACGAAAACAGATGCAAGCTTGTCCTGTTTGGTGGAGATGATATTTAATAAAATAAGTAGAAATCCACTAAAAGTTTTGTTTGGTTATCTTGCAATCCCGAGATAATCGTCTCCATGCTCCAAATCCATTTTAAAGCCATTTTTAAGGCATTTCGCGCATACATGAAATGAACACATTTTTCTCCAAAACTATAACAGATGCAAGCTTGTCCTGTTTGGTGGAGATGATATTTAATAAAATAAGTAGAAATCCACTAAAAGTTTTGTTTGCTTATATTGCAATCCCGAGATAATCGTCTCCATGCTCCAAATCCATTTTAAAGCCATTTTTAAGGCATTTCGCGCATACATGAAATGAACACATTTTTCTCCAAAACTATAACAGATGCAAGCTTGTCCTGTTTGGTGGAGATGATATTTAATAAAATAAGTAGAAATCCACTAAAAGTTTTGTTTGGTTATCTTGCAATCCCGAGATAATCGTCTCCATGCTCCAAATCCATTTTAAAGCCATTTTTAAGGCATTTCGCGCATACATGAAATGAACACATTTTTCTCCAAAACTATAACAGATGCAAGCTTGTCTTGTTTGGTGGAGATGATATTTACTAAAATAAGTAGAAATCCACTAAAAGTTTTGTTTGGTTATCTTGCAATCCCGAGATAATCGTCTCCATGCTCCAAATCCATTTTAAAGCCATTTTTAAGGCATTTCGCGCATACATGAAATGAACACATTTTTCTCCAAAACTATAACAGATGCAAGCTTGTCCTGTTTGGTGGAGATGATATTTAATAAAATAAGTAGAAATCCACTAAAATTTTTGTTTGGTTATCTTGCAATCCCGAGATAATCGTCTCCATGCTCCAAATCCATTTTAAAGCCATTTTTAAGGCATTTCGCGCATACATGAAATGAACACATTTTTCTCCAAAACGAAAACAGATGCAAGCTTGTCCTGTTTGGTGGAGATGATATTTAATAAAATAAGTAGAAATCCACTAAAATTTTTGTTTGGTTATCTTGCAATCCCGAGATAATCGTCTCCATGCTCCAAATCCATTTTAAAGCCATTTTTAAGGCATTTCGCGCATACATGAAATGAACACATTTTTCTCCAAAACTATAACAGATGCAAGCTTGTCCTGTTTGGTGGAGATGATATTTAATAAAATAAGTAGAAATCCACTAAAAGTTTTGTTTGGCTTATCTTGCAATCCCGAGATAATCGTCTCCATGCTCCAAATCCATTTTAAAGCCATTTTTAAGGCATTTCGCGCATAGATGAAATGAACACATTTTTCTCCAAAACTATAACAGATGCAAGCTTGTCCTGTTTGGTGGAGATGATATTTAATAAAATAAGTAGAAATCCACTAAAAGTTTTGTTTGGTTATCTTGCAATCCCGAGATAATCGTCTCCATGCTCCAAATCCATTTTAAAGCCATTTTTAAGGCATTTCGCGCATACATGAAATGAACACATTTTTCTCCAAAACTATAACAGATGCAAGCTTGTCCTGTTTGGTGGAGATGATATTTAATAAAATAAGTAGAAATCCACTAAAAGTTTTGTTTGGTTATCTTGCAATCCCGAGATAATCGTCTCCATGCTCCAAATCCATTTTAAAGCCATTTTTAAGGCATTTCGCGCATACATGAAATGAACACATTTTTCTCCAAAACTATAACAGATGCAAGCTTGTCCTGTTTGGTGGAGATGATATTTAATAAAATAAGTAGAAATCCACTAAAAGTTTTGTTTGGTTATCTTGCAATCCCGAGATAATCGTCTCCATGCTCCAAATCCATTTTAAAGCCATTTTTAAGGCACTTCGCGCATACATGAAATGAACACATTTTTCTCCAAAACTATAACAGATGCAAGCTTGTCCTGTTTGGTGGAGATGATATTTAATAAAATAAGTAGAAATCCACTAAAAGTTTTGTTTGGTTATCTTGCAATCCCGAGATAATCGTCTCCATGCTCCAAATCCATTTTAAAGCCATTTTTAAGGCATTTCGCGCATACATGAAATGAACACATTTTTCTCCAAAACTATAACAGATGCAAGCTTGTCCTGTTTGGTGGAGATGATATTTAATAAAATAAGTAGAAATCCACTAAAAGTTTTGTTTGGTTATCTTGCAATCCCGAGATAATCGTCTCCATGCTCCAAATCCATTTTAAAGCCATTTTTAAGGCATTTCGCGCATACATGAAATGAACACATTTTTCTCCAAAACTATAACAGATGCAAGCTTGTCCTGTTTGGTGGAGATGATATTTAATAAAATAAGTAGAAATCCACTAAAAGTTTTGTTTGGTTATCTTGCAATCCCGAGATAATCGTCTCCATGCTCCAAATCCATTTTAAAGCCATTTTTAAGGCATTTCGCGCATACATGAAATGAACACATTTTTCTCCAAAACTATAACAGATGCAAGCTTGTCTGTTTGGTGGAGATGATATTTAATAAAATAAGTAGAAATCCACTAAAAGTTTTGTTTGGTTATCTTGCAATCCCGAGATAATCGTCTCCATGCTCCAAATCCATTTTAAAGCCATTTTTAAGGCATTTCGCGCATACATGAAATGAACACATTTTTCTCCAAAACTATAACAGATGCAAGCTTGTCCTGTTTGGTGGAGATGATATTTAATAAAATAAGTAGAAATCCACTAAAAGTTTTGTTTGGTTATCTTGCAATCCCGAGATAATCGTCTCCATGCTCCAAATCCATTTTAAAGCCATTTTTAAGGCATTTCGCGCATACATGAAATGAACACATTTTTCTCCAAAACTATAACAGATGCAAGCTTGTCCTGTTTGGTGGAGATGATATTTAATAAAATAAGTAGAAATCCACTAAAAGTTTTGTTTGGTTGTATTGCAATCCCGAGATAATCGTCTCCATGCTCCAAATCCATTTTAAAGCCATTTTTAAGGCATTTCGCGCATACATGAAATGAACACATTTTTCTCCAAAACTATAACAGATGCAAGCTTGTCCTGTTTGGTGGAGATGATATTTAATAAAATAAGTAGAAATCCACTAAAAGTTTTGTTTGGTTATCTTGCAATCCCGAAATAATCGTCTCCATGCTCCAAATCCATTTTAAAGCCATTTTAAGGCATTTCGCGCATACATGAAATGAACACATTTTTCTCCAAAACTATAACAGATGCAAGCTTGTCCTGTTTGGTGGAGATGATATTTAATAAAATAAGTAGAAATCCACTAAAAGTTTTGTTTGGTTATCTTGCAATCCCGAGATAATCGTCTCCATGCTCCAAATCCATTTTAAAGCCATTTTTAAGGCATTTCGCGCATACATGAAATGAACACATTTTTCTCCAAAACTATAACAGATGCAAGCTTGTCCTGTTTGGTGGAGATGATATTTAATAAAATAAGTAGAAATCCACTAAAAGTTTTGTTTGGTTATCTTGCAATCCCGAGATAATCGTCTCCATGCTCCAAATCCATTTTAAAGCCATTTTTAAGGCATTTCGCGCATACATGAAATTAACACATTTTTCTCCAAAACTATAACAGATGCAAGCTTGTCCTGTTTGGTGGAGATGATATTTAATAAAATAAGTAGAAATCCACTAAAAGTTTTGTTTGGTTATATTGCAATCCCGAGATAATCGTCTCCATGCTCCAAATCCATTTTAAAGCCATTTTTAAGGCATTTCGCGCATACATGAAATGAACACATTTTTCTCCAAAACTATAACAGATGCAAGCTTGTCCTGTTTGGTGGAGATGATATTTAATAAAATAAGTAGAAATCCACTAAAAGTTTTGTTTGGTTATCTTGCAATCCCGAGATAATCGTCTCCATGCTCCAAATCCATTTTAAAGCCATTTTTAAGGCATTTCGCGCATACATGAAATGAACACATTTTTCTCCAAAACTATAACAGATGCAAGCTTGTCCTGTTTGGTGGAGATGATATTTAATAAAATAAGTAGAAATCCACTAAAAGTTTTGTTTGGTTATCTTGCAATCCCGAGATAATCGTCTCCATGCTCCAAATCCATTTTAAAGCCATTTTTAAGGCATTTCGCGCATACA